>NC_091459.1:5361523-5594023 GCF_027789765.1 Dendropsophus ebraccatus
CAGGCAATCGCAGCCTTTTTCCTGTAAGGCGTGTGGAGAATGTGATCTTTAAACTCCAGGCAGCAATTGAAAGTTTATGTTCGTCATGGCAACTTGGTTAGCAAATGTTATTCAGCAGGAAACTCTGACTTTGATCCGAGCTTCAGGATGAAAACACTTTTGTTTGTTCTAAATGTGGAGATGTTCTCATTGGACGGAACAGTGAATGACTGGATTGATTCAGGATTGTAGACCCAGACAATAAGACCCCGCTAAGTATCAATGATAGTAATGGGCTAATGGGGATGAGGGGGGCTAATAGGGATGGAAGGGGCGAATGGGGATGAGGGGGGCATATGGGGATGGAGGGGGGCTAATGGGGATGAGGGGGGCTTATGGGGGTGGAGGGGGGCTTATGGGGGTGGAGGGGGGTAATGGGGATGACTACATGGGGGGAGGGAGGCTAACTACCAGGAGAGATACCTACATGGGGGTGGGGGGCTAACTAACAGAGGGGACACCTACGTGTGGGGAGGGGGGTAACTACCAGGGGGAATTCCTCCATGGGGATGCCATCTGCTTGAAGGGTGCTAATTAACAGGAGCATTACCTACAGTGGGATGCATACTACATTAGGGGGTACCTACCAGGGGAATTACCTATAGGGTGGAACCTAATTGCTTAATACTATCTAATAGGGGGAATTATTACAAAGGGAATTACATACAGAGAGATGCCTGAGGGTTATGGCTAACTACCAGATGAGATCACCTATTTATTAACTACCTGGTGGGTACCTTAACAAGGGAACTACCTACAAGGGATTAGCTACCTAGGGGATACTACCTCCTGGGGGAGGTGGGCTACCTGTACAGGAAGGCCTAACTACTATATAGAAGGGGTCTCAATACTATATGGGGACACAAAGGGGCTATTTTATGGAAACAGAGGCACCTAACTACTATATGGGGGACACAGAGAGGGCCTAGCTATATGGGGGCACAGGGGGCCTAATTAATAAATGAGGGGAGGGCACAAATAGCACCTAAAATACATGGAGGCATAGAGGGGCCTAACTAATACACGGAAGCACAGAGAAGCTTAACTACTAGATAATGGACACAGGGGTCTAAGTACCATATGGGGACACAGAGGGACACATAGAAGGCCTGACTGTAATATGGAGGTACAGAGGGGCCTGACTACTATATGGGACACAAATGGGACCTTTATACTGTTTGAGGGCATTCAGGGGATAAGTACTGTCTGAGGGTTTGGCTCTGTCATAAATACTACCTGGGGGCACAAAGTGGGCATGGTTAGAGTGTGGAACAATTCAGGTGGTGACTTTATACAGAGCTGAGAATCGTGCTGGAGAAAAGAGCCTAAAATGTTTGGATGATTCTGTGCAGGCGGGGCATCACCAGGAGAAGTCTTTGCGATGGCCAGGCCAGATGGAGAAGGAAAGGAAAAGTGAGAGATTCTGATCAGAGAAAAGGCTTCCTGTGAGTCACTGGATGTAACTGCACTGTAATCACTTTTATGGTTTGCAGAGACTGTGTATCATTGGTATCTATCTCTATATGGGTCAGTGTATGGGGGAATGCTAGTCGTTCCATAGTGGGTGTTATTGAAAATGATCTGATGGTAGTAATTACTATGAGGTGGTAATGGTGGTGAAGGTGAAGGTGTGGTGATAATAGATATACACTATATATATATATATATATATATATATATATATATATATATATATATATATTACTTATATACTGGTATTATAGGTCTTGTTGCACTGGATTTTAGCAATTTTAATGTGGTATTAGTCACTATGTGGTAAAGGTATAATGATAATTTGTGTCTTGTTAATATTGGTATTATTGGTTTACTAGAGCAACTGTGTGATGGTATGAATGCACTTATGGCTTTTTCCATATTTTGTGCTAAAAAAAATCTGCAGTGTGTGGTGCTACCCTATGATAGTGTGAACAGCAGTGGGAAAAGGGTTTAGGTGTGGCTGTGGAGTGTGGTATGCTGTGGGTGTGGCTATGGGGCGTGGCATGCTGTGGGTGTGGCTGTGGTATGTTGTAGGTATGGCTGTGTGGTGTGCTGTGGGTGTGGCTGTGGTATGCTGTAGGTATGGCTGTGTGGTGTGCTGTGGGTGTGGCTGTGGTATGCTGTAGGTGTGGTTGTGTGGTATGCTGTGGGTGTGGCTGTGAAGTGTGGTATGCTTTGGGTGTGGCTGTGGGGCGTGGCATGCTGTGGGTGTGGCTATGGGGCACAGTATCCTGTGGGTGTGGCTATGGGGAACAGTATACTGTGGGTGTGGCTATGGGGCGTGGCATATTGCCTTGAATGTCCCTCTTCACTCTCACCAAAGTTGGTAGGTACTCTTTAACAACTTCAAACCACTTAATGTAGTACTGCTATACACTGAGATGGCAATAGGGGCGCCAGGGCTAGGGTGCATTCACAACCTCTATACCCCTATAGTTATAACACCAATCTTCTCCATGCTCTAGTTGCGTTATGTAGTCTATACAGTATATAGTAAAACAATTTTTGCCTAAATCTTTATTCAATCTGCAACAATTTCTGGAGCTAAAACACACGCAAACTATTTCTTTGCAGACTGTGATATAATCCGGTGGAGGTTTCTGAGAAGAATTCAATTAAAGGGGTTGTTCACAAAAAAATAAATAAATCTTTTAAATCAGCTGGTGCCAGAAAGTTATATAAATTTGTAATTATTTCTATTTAAAAAAATCTCCATTCTTCTAGTACTTCCGTTCTCTCCAGTCTGGAGAGCAGGAGAGGTTTTCTATGGGGATTTGCTGCTGCTCTGGACAGTTCCTGACATGGACAGAGGTGGCAGCAGAGAGCGCTGTGTCAGACTGGAGAGAATACACCACTTCCTGCAGGACATACAGCAGCTGATAAGTACTGGAAGACTGGAGAATTTTTTTAATAGAAGTAAATTACAAATCTCTGGCACCTGTTGATTTGAAAGAATTTTTTAGGGGGGTGAATTGCCCCTTTAAAAGCATGAATCCGGTAATAATAGAGGAATATGCAGTTGTAGTAAATATTCCGATGAGTGCCCTGGATTCGTGCTGTATTATTTAGCTTATACGTATTTCCTGGAAACTTCCCTCAAAGAAACAGCATTAACGCCTCAGGGACTCAGTAACCGTTAATAGGATCACTTGTAAGCTTATTTCTGGTATACAGGGGAGGGGGCCGCGCGGAGTTGTTTGTCATCATCCAGATCCTAGAAACACAGGTTGATTCCTCCCCTCCCTACTTCCAGGCATTTTTATTGGTGAAATGAAGAGAGACAGGACCTGAGTACTTGCTCTTCTTCTAGAGGTTAATGACCCAGTTAGCAGCTCTTGGCTGCATTTCCCGACATTTTGCAGACATCAAGGCCGCGTCTGCCTGCCAAGTACATCCTGTTCCCTGGAGCTCTTCCAAACCTTCTCCTATTACTGTGTAATGCGACAAAAAGGGGAGGAGGGCTCGGGACCAGCCAGAGACGGAGAAGAGAAACAAGCGCAGATCTAACCTCAAGGTTGCCGGGAGTACCTGCATAAAAACGCCGGCAGACGAAGGGTTAAAGTGGCTCCCCGCCGAGAAACACTGTAACATTCAGAGAACTTTCATTATTCTTAGAAACAATAGAGGAAGGATTTTGTGAAGCGAAAAGGCCACAAAAGAACAGATGATGGATTCCTGTGCGGTGTTCACGTGTTACAATGTATCCGGTGATAGACCGAGACTCACATAGAGATACCCGGATTACTGGGACAGTGTTACATAGAAAAAGCTAAGGCTGCGGTCACACTACGTTTTTTGTCATCCGTTCGTGCATCCCTTCTGATCCGTTTTTCCATTGACTATCATTCTAAATATAAAAGGATCAAAACGCATCCGTTTTTTTATCATAGACAAAAACATGACATTTTTGTGACAAGTCCATTTTTTGGGCGGATAGTGGAATATGCTTGACCATAGAATGGAGTACAGACACGAACATAGCTAACCCTTTCCCTTCAGCTCTGCCCTATTCTTCTCTCTCTCTGCACACTCTTCTCCACCACTCACAGGGACTTTTACACACCCTTGTAGGAAGTCGTCACTTGGTGGAAGGAAGAGTAGCGTTAGTTTCCCTCTGTTTCTTGTGGGAGAAGGACACACACAGGGTAGGCATCCCTGCTGAAGTTAGCTAGGGCCTGGCTCTGCCAGGACCCCTGTCCGGGACAGCTGTGTTAGTGAGCTGAGACACACGTGTATGGAGCAACCAGAGACACTCCACTTCTTCAGTCTATCTACTCTAACCATGCAGTGCTAGATACCCCAAGGAGGACAAGTCGGGGAATAACCCAGCCCATGCCGAGAACCTCTCTAAAAAGTGCAGGGCAGTATCTTAGATACAGAGAAACTGACCCGGATAGAGCAAAGCTAACGTAACAAAGGTCTACGTACTCTATCTCGCACTGTAAGGCAAAAGGTGGTCAGCGACAGCATAGTTGAAACACTGGCACAAGTATCTCTAAAGTATCTCACAAGTATTCTCTCTAAAGTTCCGGCAAAGCACTTAACTACCTTGGGTTGGGACTCTGAAAAACTCCTCTGCTCTTCTCTTCATTGCTCAACTCTAGTCACACCAGCACCGCTACATCTACCTCTATTGTATCGGCACTTTGAAGTATCTCCCAGCAGATCCAGTGAACACGAGCCTGTATCTAGTCAAGTCCTTTGCTGCCAAAGTGTTTTGTATTCTAAGAGACTATTCAGTAAATCCATTATATTTATTCTACTGGGTTATCCTTGCACCAGCACCAGCACCTATACACCTCTGCCATATTCCTTGGGTCATTTTTCCCTTTCTGTGGGTGGCGGTACCGATAGTCTGGGTGGGTCAATCTCCACTCAGGACTACTGTGACAGGAGCCCAAGAGACCCATCACAACCCAGCAGGTTACCGACCATTTGGGAATAGTACAGCCAGCCCTAACAACAAAGCAGGTATACCACCACACCTGTGTGCTGAACAAGCCCTGGTGTCACAACATTTCTGTACTACACCACTGACCAACCACCACAGGAGTGACGTCACCCGGAACAACTTAACAGGCAAACGGTCGAGCGGCAGCAGCAACAGCAGCTGACATGGACAGAGGTGGCAGCAGAGAGCACTGTGTCACACTGGAGAGAATACACCACTTCCTGCAGGACATACAGCAGCTGATAAGTACTGGAAGACTTGAGATTTTTTTAAAATAAAAATAAATTACAAATCTCTGGCACCAGTTGATTTGAAAGAAAATAATTTTTGCTGCAACAAACGCCACCTGAATTCTCTCCTATTCTTTGGCTGATGGCTTTGTTTTTAATTCACTCTATCCATCAATAAAAGGATGAAGCAAGTATTGATCAGCGCCTTGATGGTGTCTCCAATTTGGGATTATACTTAGACAGGACTTTGTTGTGGTTAGGGTGGGTTCACACTGTGTTTTTGCAATCCGTTTAACGGATCCGTTTTTTTAATGGTCAAAAAAGTAGTGTCAACAGTACTTTATTGTGCATCAAAAAAAAACGCAGCCGTTTTGATCCTTTTTTTTTTTTATTATGGAAGTCAATGGAAAAACGGATCAAAAATGGATGCACACAAATGCATCCGTTTTTTGCAACCTAGTGTGAACCTAGCCTTACATGACCGATATAAGGACCCACAGAAGACAATGTGATTGTGGGGCAGGTCCTCATTCATTCCTGGTATCTGGAGCAGGTGCTGGATATGCTGGATATGCTGGATATGTTGGATATGCTGGATATGCTGGATACCCTGGATACGTTGGATATGTTGGATATGCTGGATATGTTGGATATGCTGGATACCCTGGATACGTTGGATATGTTGGATATGCTGGATATGTTGGATATGTTGGATATGCTGGATACCCTGGATATGCTGGATATTTTGTATATGTTGGATATGCTGTATACGCTGGATATGTTGGATATGCTGGATATGTTGGATATGTTGGATACGCTGGATATGCTGGATATGTTGGATACCCTGGATACGTTGGATATGTTGGATACGTTGGATATGTTGGATACCCTGGATATGCTGGATATTTTGTATATGTTGGATATGCTGTATACGCTGGATATGCTGGATATGTTGGATATGCTGGATGCGCTGGATATGTTGGATATGCTGGATATGTTGGATATGCTGGATACCCTGGATATGTTGGATATGCTGGATACCCTGGATATGCTGGATATTTTGTATATGTTGGATATGCTGGATATGTTGGATATGCTGGATATTTTGGATATGCTGGATACCCTGGATATGTTGGATATGCTGGATACCCTGGATATGCTGGATATTTTGTATATGTTGGATATGCTGGATATGTTGGATATGCTGGATATTTTGGATATGCTGGATATTTTGTATATGTTGGATATGCTGGATATGGCGTCCTCATCTAAGGACATTATATTTATTATACAATTACATACTATTATGCAGAAGATTTGACTCTTTACTATGAGATCGACCATTACAGAAGGATCAGGAAATATATTGTACTTTGGCTGGAAAAGAACCAGATTACTACCAATAATATTAGTGCATTTTGTTACGTAATAAAACTCCATTTGTTTCCCTCATTCTGGGAGTCCACAGAAACGCTTTCCTTCAGCCCCTCCATAATACCTGGCAGACAGGGGACAGTGGCCGTCATTACTATTACTGACTACTTATCAGTATAACGGCCGGATGCTCGTCCGGGATGAGGGATTAGCATGAGGCTATATCACAACCCAGTGCAGACCGATAATAAGGCCACTATACACTTCTATAGGGGCCTCACAAGTCTCAGGGAGGAAAGCGGGCACAGGCTCAGTGCTTCCATGTGCCACTCTCCACCCGTGCTATGAGTAGGTGTCACATAAAGGGGTTGTTCACACAAAAAAAAAAAAGTCTTTCAAATTAATTGGTGCCAGAAAGTTATATAGATATGTAATTTACTTCTATTAAAAAATCTTCAGTCTTCCAGTACTTATTAGCTGCTGTATGTCCTGCTAGAAGTAGTGTATTCTCTCCAGTCTGACACAGTGCTCTCTGCTGCCACCTCTGTCCATGTCAGGAACTGTCCAGAGCAGCAGCAAATCCCCATAGAAAACCTCTCCTGCTCTGGACAGTTCCTGACATGGACAGAGGTGGCAGCAGAGAGCACTGTGTAGCTTTTTCTCAGAGAGTCTCTTTAAAGGGGTACTCCGGCCCGGCCGTATTTTTCAGATATGGCCGGGGAGGGGGTGGTTATGAATGGCGGAGGTCACTTACCTCCCCGATTCCAGTGCCGGGTCCCAGATCGCTGTGCCGCGTCCTGCATCCGCTTCCTGGTCTGAGCTGTCGCACGAGACGTGACGTCCCCAGTCCGGCCTCGGTAGCTGAATGGCTGAGCTGCCTGGAGATGTCACGTCTCGTGTGGGAGCATCTGTTCTTACTTTAGCACAAAGGCTTTTTTGAATGTATAGCCTCAGTAAGGCAGAGTTCACTCTGCGTTTTTGCAGTCTATTCAGCGTATCCGTTTTTAATTGGTTACCTTTAACGGACAGAAAAACATAATTTTTTGTGTGTAAAAAAAAAAAAAAAAACGTATCTGTTTCAATCTGTTATTTTTTGTAATGGAAGTCAATGTTAAAACGGATCCAAACGGCTGAAACGCCATTGCATCTGTTTTTTCCATCCGTTTTTTCCGGCTGTTGTTTTTCAATTAAATTGATTGCAAAAACGCAGTGTGAACCCGGCCTAAGCTACAGTAGGTCTCGACTTCTGTTCTGTTTGGCTTATTTGTTTCCACCTAGGAAAAGCGGTGAGGGTGACGGTATCAGTGATTCCAGTTTCATAGTCCGTTACAGTTTGCCTTACGGATCCTTTAATGAGGAGAATCGTATTGACACCTGAGTCTCCCCCCCCCCCCCCCCCCCGGGTCATCTCATATCTGATACGCGGGTTCTTGGCTGTCTTTGTGCACGGCTAATGTCACGGTTGTCACTGCTGCTGTGATGTCTGGAGGCCGATCATCTACATGCTGTATATATATATATATATATATATATATATATATATATATAGTGGGAGCCGGGGACCCGGGGGGGAGGGGTCTTCTCATAACTAGACTGTGAATGTCTGACCTGTTTTGCTGACAGTAGTTTTGCACTTTTCACGTTTTTCCTAGTTCCCAGCCCCGACCACGTTTGTTCTTGGCTTTATCGTGATTTTCATAATGACAATGGGTTCTGACTCATTTGTTTTCTAAATCTGTTTACTAAAAGGACATACAGTATTAGGCTATGTTAACAGAGACAAGAACGGCCATTGTTGGCGATTAAAACATCGTCCGTTCTTGCTTTGAAATAATGCACTGCAATGAACTCTATGGGTAACAACGGCCGTCGTTCCCCTACGGCAGCACAAATAATTGACACATCAATTATTTGTGGCCGCTAATGCAGAATAAACGGCCATTGTTCCCACTCTGTCCACACAATGTATGGCCGTTCTGACAGCCGTAAATTTTATGGATTCAATGGTTAATTGGATTGCAGGAATCCACATGTGGCCACAATCCAAATAAAATAACATGATGTTCCTGCGGCCAGTATGGTAATGTCGGCCTCAGGAACATGTCAAACAGTGGCCGTTGTTTATACACCATACAACATATTTTTAAAGACAAAAACGGCCGTTGTTTTTCAATTAAAACAACGGCTGTTCTTGTCATTAAAAATGTGTTCCATTAAAGGCAATGCAAACAACGGCCGTTGTTCACACAATGTATTGAACAATGGCAGAGGAAATAATTGACGTGTCGATTATTTCCGACCGTTGTGCATTAAAATGAATGCAATTGTCAGTGTAAAAACGGCCGTTGTTCGTACATTGTGTAAACATAGCTTTACATTTTATTTACAGTTGTCACACACGTTGCAATCTTGTAGCAGCCTGGAGTGCGAGGATCTCAGGGAGGATGGAGGCTATGCTGAATAAATGACGATATATCCTGTCACAGGCCGAGGGGTAATAACTCTCTCCCTCCCTGAGGTAAACACGGCCACAGAGGTTATAGAGGGGACTGCACCTAGGTGGTTGGTAATGATGGTACTTGTAGTTCCCCCTGAGGTGTTATAGATGGTGATGCTGGTACTTGTAGTTCCCCCTGAGGTATTATAGATGATAATGCTGGTACTTGTAGTTCCCCCTGAGGTGTTATAGATGATAATGCTGGTACTTGTAGTTCCCCCTGAGGTGTTATAGATGGTGATGCTGGTACTTGTAGTTCCCTCTGAGGTGTTATAGATGATAATGCTGGTACTTGTAGTTCCCCCTGAGGTGTTATAGATGATAATGCTGGTACTTGTAGTTCCCCCTGAGGTGTTATAGATGGTAATGCTGGTACTTGTGGTTCCCCCTGAGGTGTTATAGATGGTGATGCTGGTACTTGTAGTTCCCCCTGAGGTATTATAGATGATAATGCTGGTACTTGTAGTTCCCCCTGAGGTGTTATAGATGATAATGCTGGTACTTGTAGTTCCCCCTGAGGTGTTATAGATGGTGATGCTGGTACTTGTAGTTCCCCCTGAGGTGTTATAGATGGTGATGCTGGTACTTGTAGTTCCCTCTGAGGTGTTATAGATGATAATGCTGGTACTTGTAGTTCCCCCTGAGGTGTTATAGATGATAATGCTGGTACTTGTAGTTCCCCCTGAGGTGTTATAGATGGTAATGCTGGTACTTGTGGTTCCCCCTGAGGTGTTATAGATGGTGATGCTGGTACTTGTAGTTCCCCCTGAGGTGTTATAGATGGTGATGCTGGTACTTGTGGTTCCCCCTGAGGTGTTATAGATGGTGATGCTGGTACTTGTAGTTCCCCCTGGGGCTTCTCTATTACTGCGGCCTGAGGTGATAATGGAGAAGCCCTTGATGGTGATGAGGTGCAGAGACAATCAGACAACATGGAGTCGGGGCAGCGAGGTACAACAGTGACTGTTACTTGCATAAGACGTATATAACATGAACAGTTTCTTTGTGCTTAATATCTGTCAATATGGCCGCCTGCCGGAGATGGGTTGAGTAGTTGAGCACAGCTGTAGCAGGAGTAACATCCTCTGAGGAGACCACAGCCTGGGAGGAGATGTATTGGAGTCGGCACCACAACCAAAGAATAGAGATGATCGAACATCGGAAAATTGTAGGTTTGATTGACCTCGAACATTCTCGATCCTGCCTCATTTGGTTGCTGATGTCTTCCCGGTCTGTGGGGAAGGAGGAGAGTGCCCGGGTACGGCCTGGAATTCCGGGATTCAGCCCAGGTAATAGGTAACAGTCTTTTCCTTCCCCACAGACCGGGAAGGCATCGGGAATCAAATGCAGCAGGATCGAGAATGTTCGAGTTCAGATGAACCTACAATTTTCCGATGTTCGATCATCTCTATTCTTTGGTTGTGGTGCCGACTCCAATAATAAAGTCCCCTCACAGAGATCACCTCACAGGCTGCAGTCCCCTCACAGGCTGCAGTCCCCTCACAGAGATCACCTCACAGGCTGCAGTCCCCTCACAGAGATCACCTCACAGGCTGCAGTCCCCTCACAGAGATCACCTCACAGGCCGCAGTCCCCTCACAGATATCCCCTCACAGGCCGCAGTCCCCTCACAGAGATCTCCTCACAGGCTGCAGTCCCCTTACAGATATCCCCTCACAGGCTGCAGTCCCCTCACAGAGATCACCTCACAGGCCGCAGTCCCCTCACAGAGATCACCTCACAGGCCGCAGTCCCCTCACAGATATCCCCTCACAGGCTGTAGTCCCCTCAGAGGATGTTACTCCTGCTACAGCTGATCTCAACTACTCAACTCCCTGTCCCAGCTGCCTCCTGAGGGGAGCTCATTAGAATAGCTCCTCCCTCTTTCCGGACCTTTCTCCTAGCTGGTGTAGTACACTGAGGAGGCAGCTGGTGTTGCTATGGTAACTCCCTGCTGTGGTGTGTATCTATGGTGACCCATCTCCATCATGGCTCCTCTCTATAATACAATAAAGAATAACCAATATGTTACTAAATTTAATATTTTTATAATTTAATATAATATAATTTATAAATAAATGTCAGTATAATACAGGGTCCATTCTCTGCCCGACCTTAGGAAAACCCCCAACTCCTGAGTGATGTATCCTCTCTTCTCCCCATCGTACTGGTGTGAGACGTGTAAGTCTTTACAATAACCTTACGGGGCGGCCTGAATCTGCATTTCCTGCAGACATAGTATAGATTGGACAGGCGGCTCCCAGTTATACACCATGAGGATCTTTATACTTGCACCAGGCGCAGTGTCGGCTTACGCTGAACTTTCCTCTCAGTTATCCGGTTGGAGACCAAATCGAAACAAACAATATTAAACTGAACACTAGTGGGAACTTTACAGCCAGACACAATCTCCTTGAGTCGATTTGCTTCTCAGATTTAGGCCAATTACTCTGCTTTAAGGAGCTGAAGAGGCTCCCAGGTTTCCATCCTTTAAAGTATCACTGATGTCAAAAGTTTTGATCGGTCGGGGTCCGAGTGTTTAGACCCTGACCGACCGTGAGCACAAGCCTGCTCCCCGCTCTATGTCATTTATGCTGCCAGAGATTTGTAAATTATTTCTATTAAAAAATCTCAAGTCTTCCAGTACTTAGCAGTTGCTGTATATCCTGCAGGAAATGGTGTATTCTCTCCAGTCTGACACAGTGCTCTCTGCTGCCACCTTTGTCCATGTCAGGAACTGTCCAGAGCAGCAGCAAATCCCCATAGAAAACCTCTCCTGCTCTGGACAGTTCCTGACATGGACAGAGGTGGCAGCAGAGAGCACTGAGTCAGACTGGAAAGAATACACCACTTCCTGCAGGACATACAGCAGCTGATATCCATGCAAGACTTGGGATTTTTTAATAGAAGTAAATTACAAATCTCTGACATCTGACATCTTATGGGAGATTTGAAATATTTTTTTGTGAACAATTCCTTTAAAAAGCACATGGCACAGAGACTTCTAGTACAGCTATTAGTCACTGGGGCAACAAATATTTATATATCAATTGAGTATTATTCCTAATGACTTTTATCGTATGAAGGAAGCAGCTTCTGAGGGTAATCTGGCTTCTTCCCTGTGTGCGACCTCTTTATGTTCTCCCCTGATAGAAATTATCCAATTATATAGGCAGGGGAGACAATGTCAGCCGCAGCACAAGACGGGATCAATGCAGCACAAAGATCAATACCCGACCCTTCTCTTCACTAATGAATGATCATCAACATGTTAACTCCTTGGTTAACCAGAGCGCACAGTGACGCACCATCCCCCGTCAGAGTTACAGATTGTACGGATGGGATGGATCTACAGACCCTTAAAGGAAATAAAAGCTCACACTATGGTTATGTTTCCACAATGTTTTTCCTCTCCGTTTTTTAAAAGAAAAAAATTACGTCCGTCATTTGGCTGTTTGGCTGCTGGTCAGTGCAGTGACGGCTGTCGGTCCATTATTCTAGGTCAAGTGGACTGATCTTGTCTTTAATTGAAAAGTCCATTGAATTTAATAGTAAAGACGTTGAAAGACGGTGAAAAAATAAAAACCGTGTGTGACCAACTAAAAAATAACGTCCACTGTTTGCAAAAGACATCCGAAAATAATTGTCATGATCATTATTCTGACATCTGTGCAGACAACGTCCGTTATTTATTACACTGTGTGCATAGGACGTCCGTCATTCCACTGACTTCAATGTATTTGCATTGAAGTTAATTAAAGGGGTTATCCAGCGCTACAAAAACATGGCCATTTTTACACCACTCTTGTCTCCAGTTCTGGTGCGGTTTGCAATTAAGCTCCATTTACTTAAATGGAACTGCGTTTCAAAACCTGCACCTAACCTGGAGACAAGAGTGGTGCAAAAGTGGCCATGTTTTTGTAGCGCTGGATAACCCCTTTAAATCATGGCAAAAATGGACTTATTTTTAAAAAGTGAAAAAAGTGGAGGCCTTTTCTGTGTTCTTTTTTGTTGTTTTTACGTAGTGTGAACATAGCCTGGCAGTGTCATTTTGTATATTACAAATGTAGCAGTCATCCTCAAGTCTGGAAATGACGCTGCATCCGCGGAACCCAAATATTATTACACCAGTTAGTTACGAGACGGCAGAACGGAAAGTCACGGATAGCGGCTGCCTCTGCTGGGCCCTAACAATGGCTCCCAGCACTCAGCCCCGTGTTATATTCTGTAACAACCATCCAATCTCTAGAACAGATATAGAAAAGGACGTCTCATTACAAGAAGTCTCCAAATTACAAGATCCGGAACTTAGATAAAAGAAACTGAATGATGATGAGGCAGATGACGGCCCAAAAGAACGATCAAGATGGCGGCCAGAAACAGAAGCGACAGATGATGAACAAGAACAAACTATGAAAACTGAAGGTCCTTTTAGGCCGTATTTACACATTCAGTGATTTTTAAACTCTGTGGATTAAGTCCGCTATCTAGCTTCGCGATCTGTTAAAAAGCCGCAAAAATTGCGCAAGCATATTCCCCGGTACTGACCAGACTTCGGTCTGCATATGAATTTGCAACTTTTTAAAAAGTCACAAATGTTAAATTGCGCACTAATCCCAGATTATGGGAACTAGTTTCCGTATGATGCAATTTATTCAGACTTACGCTAAGGTTCTGTTCACACGTACAGACTCGCTGCGTATTTATCGCTGTAAGTTTCTCACACATAAATTCACAGCGATGCTGATTGCTATCAAGTCAATGTATGTGTATTCTCGCTGCGTGTTTGGTGCGATTTTTACATGCGAGTTTTGATTTTCACAGGCAAATTCAACACCACAAAAATGCAGCTACTTTCATGCGAGTTTAATGCGAGTTTTACGCAGCGAGTCTGTGCGTGTGAACAGACTCTAAGAGGGAGATTCATCAAACATGGTGTAAAGTGAAACTGGCTCAGTCGCCCCCGGCAACCAATCAGATTCCACCTGTCATTCCTCACAGACTCTTTGGAAAATGAAAGGTGGAATCTGATTGGTTGCCGGGGGCGACTGAGCCAGTTTCACTTTACACCCTGTTTGATAAATCTCCCTCTAAGTGTCCCCCCGGAGCCCCCAATAAGCGGGGTCCAGCTCTACATACAGTACAATGGATGGGCAGGCATGTAGGCCTCGTTTCATATACACCCATCAACGTACAATGAAGGGACAAATCTTGATGACATTTAAATCCCGTGGACTGGTAGAAGTAAAGCGATGTGACATTTGCATTTTTTGGTACCTTTGTTCGTTTTTTCCAGAGCTCGAGCTGCAAATATCATGTCGATATTCTGCCTTTTTCCGATGTGACATTGATGTATATGTGAGAGGACAGCGGCAAATGATTCAAAGTTCAATATGCTGCCTCAATGCAGATGAAGAGCGCTCAGCCTGTCATACGGGAAGAAACCTCAGCAACAAAACATGTGCCCCGTTTACCTCCTTTTGAGCTCACAGGTTTTTGGAATAAGGCTATGTGCACACAGAGTATAAAGAACGGCCGCTGTTTTACATGTTACTGCGGCCGATATCCCAATATCAGCCGCAGGAACATCATTTTATTTTGGATTGCGGGCACATTTGTGTGTAGCCTGCAGTCCAATTAGCCATTGGAGTCTATGTAATGAACGGCCGTCAGAACGGCCATACATTGTGTGAACAAAGCAGGAACAACGTCCGTTCTTGTTTAAAAAAAACAACTGCCCAGAACTTATTTGGCAGTCAGAGATGAGAGAAAAGCCTTGGTTTACCTTTCAGGCATAATTGCTACCTCTGTACACCCTGCATGGTGCTGCAAAAGAAATACTGTATCCATCATCACTCACATCTATTGTAGCTGCGTTAAAGGGGAACTCTGGCAAAAATATTTTTCTTTTAAATCAACTGGTTTCAGAAAGTTGTATAGATCTGTAATTTACTTCTATTTAAAAACCTCCAGTCTTCCAGTACTTATCAGCTGCTGTATGTCCTGCAGGAATCGGTGTATTCTCTCCATTGTGACACAGTGCTCTCTGCTGCCACCTCTGTCCATGTCAGGAACTGTCCAAAGCAGCAGCAAATCCCCAGAGAAAACCTCTCCTGATCTGGACAGTTCCTGACATGGACAGAGGTGGCAGCAGAGAGCAATGTGTCAGACTGGAGAGAATACACCACTTCCTGCAGGACATACAGCATCTCATAAGTACTGGAAGACTGGAGATTTTTAAATAGAAGTAAATTACAAATCTATAAAACATTCTAAAACCAGTTGATTTAATGGAAAAGATTCTTATAGGAGTACCCCTTTAATATATTCATAGTATAGCAAGTTCAGGAGCTGGTTCTGAAGAGGAGTAGGATATTATATAAGTGACTGATCTTAAGCCCCTGCTCAAAAGAGGTTCTGCAGCAGCTGTTTCTCTAGGTGTCTATCCTTGCTAGGTTATTAGATTGATGGCGTACATTGTCAGACTGTGACAGCAGGAAACCCGTCACTCAGCTAATGTGATGGTCACACAGGAGAGGGTCGGCTCGTATGTAATGGGACGCATCATGTCACTATAATTAGTAAACAAGTTTCTGAAACCAAATAGAACATAAATGGCGAATACTTCTGCCATTGTGTGAGAGTTCCCATAATCCGGGCGCCGCGCAGCATCTGATTAGCAGGATTGTGCCGTTCGCATTCGGCTCTGCGGCTGTTCTTCATTAGTATAAATAGTGTCTTGGATCTTGTACTGGGAAGTGGGAAGGTAACAGGTTGTGAATGACGTGCGCTCCGAGATGTCTGCGTGCCTACCTGTGTGCATGTCACCTGCTCACTCAGATTGGAAGCTGGGTTTTTACCACTTTTTCCCGTTCTGGCTTGGAACTTTAACACTTTAATAGCCGTAGAGGATAAACATGTTTTGTATATTTTATGTCTTTTTGGATTTTAGGATACTTATGGACTAATAGCTGTAAAGGGATTGTTCACCAAATTTTATTTATTTATTTTTTTCAAATCAACTGGAGCCAGAAAGTGCCAAAGATTTGTAATTTACTTCTATTAAAAAATCTACAGTCTTCCAGTACTTATCAGCTGCTATATGTCCTGCAGCAAGTGGTGTATTCTCTCCAGTCTTACACAGTGCTCTCTGCTGCCACCTCTGTCCATGTCAGGAACTGCAGTAACAAGAGGCCCGCTGCCTGCAGCCATCCCAGTTGTTCCTTACCACCAGATGTAGCGCTGCAAACAGTCTGCCATTATCCCTTCGTCTGTCGCCATACAGTACAGTACACTGTCCCTGCTGTTCTGTACGAGTCTGCTGTGGTGAGCTCCCCCTGATGGCTTTAAGCCACCATACCATACACTGTCCCTGCTGTGCTGTACGAGTGTGTTGTTGTAAGCTCCCCCTGGTGGCCAGAGGCCACCATACCGTACGCTCTGTCCATGTTGTGCATGTAACGTAATTTCTTCTTATTGGAAAAATAAGACATCCCCTGAAAATAAGACCTAGCTCATCTTTGGGAGCAAAAATTAATATAAGACACTGTATTGTTCGAGTTAATATGAAAAATAACAAACACAGATAAAGAAAAAGGCTGGGTTCACACTATGTTTTTACAATCCATTTTTTGCATGTGTGTGCATCCGTTTTGATCTGTTTTTCCATTGACTTCCAAAAATGGATCCTATTTTTATTTATTTTTTTTATGATGGAAGTTAATGGAAAACGGATCAAAACGGATGCTTTTTTTTATCAGCTTTTCATCCGTATTTTGCAAAAAGCGGATTGCAAAAACGTAGTGTGAAACCAGCCTTACTTGATGTTTTTCATCTTTTCTTTACCTATTGATAAAGTAAAGACCTATTGACCTATTGATACAAGTCATACAATAGAAATTGAAGGAAAGAACATTCTGCGTTTTATGAAGTGACTCTGCGATGTGCGGTCACTCTCCGGAGATCCCCGTAATGTCACGTTTGAGGAATTTAATGAAACAAAAACATGAAGCACAAGCTGTAAAAGTGAAGCTAAAGGTCTGATGGACTGTCCCCGGGGAACGTCACAGCCGATTGTATTATTAAGAAACATCAGTATATAAAGTTCTTTAAGGCCGGTTATGTCAGAATAAATGTAATAATTCCCCTCCGGACGCCTCGGTTATCCGGGCAGGGGGCTCGCTGACACTCCTCGGGTCCCGGTCTCTGAAGGTCCCTAAAGGCCACATTGTCATTTGAGAAGATCAGCACTATAAATGTCACATAGCTGTTCTCTGGGCCAGGTACCGGGAGCCTCCATCTATGTGCCGGACCAACCATCCCGCTTCATTGTATGTAATAAAATACGGAAAATCTCAGATAAAGATGATAAAGAGATCAGTTCAGTTCTGTGTTATCCCGCATTATTGCAGATTGGCATCAGGTTTAGATAGCTGCCATCTATTTTTATCTCCTCCTCGCTATTGGTTGGCAAACAACTCCGCAGAACTCTCCTCTCCTCCAGTTTGATCTTTGCTATGGGTACACCCTGGATTTCTTTTACTATCAATTGCATAACCTTAAAGGGGTCGTTCACCAAAATATTTTCAAATCAGCCAGAAATTAAAATTTTGGTGCCAGAAATTATAAAATATCCAGTCTTCCAGTACTTATCAGCTGCTGCATGTCCTGCAGGAAGTGGTGTATTCTTTCCAGTCTGACACAGTGCTCTCTGCTGCCACCTCTGTCCATGTCAGGAACTGTCCAGAGCAGCAGCAAATCCCTATAGAAAACCTTTTCTGCTCTGGACAGTTCCTGACATGAACAGAGGTGGCAGCAGAGAGCACTGTGTCAGACTGGAGAGAATACACCACAACCTGCAGGACATACAGCAGCTGATAAGTACTGGAAGATGGGAGATTTTTTTAATAGAAGTAAATTACAAATCTCTGGTACTTTCTGGAACCAGTTGATTTGATTTGCTGACTTACCCCTTTAATGTTTAGGAGAGACCACTTCTTGTGCTGTGAATGCGGAGCATGGATCGCATGTTTTTTACAGCCAGGATTTTGGAATGAATTAACTGTTCTGGTGATCTGGAACACATCCCTCATGTCGGCCTGGATTAGATTGCTGCATGAAGGAAAAACAATTCCCTCAATGTCCTGCAATGTATTTGCTGCCTATCAAGTGAGTTAATTGATACAGCAGATAGAAGGGAGATGTTTACTAAGCGAGATGACACCATATAGCGGCGTATGGCTATTTCTGGTTACGGGAGATGGATGCATGGGGGGGGGGTGGACTGTGCTGCAGCCATATCACATTGATTTACAGTAATGTGGAGTGACAGATTTATACACAGGAGCAGCAGGAGGTTCTTCATTCTTATCCCTCCTCCTCTGTAACATCTTAACATTCTGATTGAGAAAAATAATATTTCCTTCTCCTGTAGCACAGGTCGGCCAAGAAAGCGCAGGTAAGCAATCTAGAAGATGCTCAAAGCCACAAATCTCCATCAATCTGATTGGATTCTTGCTTTTACTTTTCCAAAACTGGTGTCCTCAGGTTCACACAAGTAGGACATGGTGTGATGTTGTGTTTTCCCCACTAGGTGTCACTACTTTCTTTATTTATCCTGTTTTATGCATGGCTGAAGGAGTAGAAGGGTTAACTGTTTTGTTTCACATGTTATGTACTGACCAGTCTCAGGTGCGATTGCTTTTCTGTCCTATCCTATCTTCTTTTTCTCACACACACTCAGCCCTACCACTCACAGGAGGGTTAACATAGCCCCTGTAGGAGGAGTTAGTTCCTGGTGGGAGGAAGTGAATTAGTGGCTGAAGGTCCAAGTAAATGGATGTGTGAGGATCAGCTCAGCTACAAAGTTATCTTTATGAACCCAAAGATAACAATGCAGTGCTAAGCTCTACAGAGGGGAGAGAAGCCAAATAGGAAACATCTGCCCATGACAGTAACCTCTCAAAAATGTGCAGGGCAGTTGCCTGAAGCAAAAGGAAATGACCCCACTGGGACAAGGCTACATTATGTCTACGTATCCCACTGCGCAGTGCAGGACAACTGGGTAATCTTGTGATTCTGTTACACCAGATATCTGCCGACTGAGGCTCGTATGACCCACCTAGGAGTTTTTAGTACTTATGAATTTTGACTTCGCCAATAAGGAAAAACTGCAGTAAATCTGCAGTGAAACAACAGGTGGGGTCAACATAAGAATTGACATGCTGAAAAATCTGTGCTTCAGTTCAGTTTCTGCTGTGAGGTTTTCTGCAGCACATGGATTAGAGTTTCAAATTCTTATCCATTCTGCTGGTACTGTAAATTCTTAAAGGGGTTGTTCACCCTAATATATATATATATATATATATATATATATATATATATATATATATATATATAAAATATATATTAGGGTGAACAACCCCTAATTGATAGTTGATTTAAAAAAAAAATCAACTGGTGCCAGAAAGAGCGAGAGATTTGTAATTTAATGCTATTAAAAAAAAATTTCATGTCTTCCAGTACTTATCAACTGCTATATGTCCTGCGGGAGGTAGTGTATTCTCTACAGTCTGGGGAGCTGGAGTGGTCTTCTATAGGGATTTGCTGCTGCTCTGGACACTTCCTGACATGGACAGAGGTGGTAGCAGAGAGCACTGTGTCAGACTGGCGATAATACACCACTTCCTGCAGGGCATACAGCAGCTGATAAGTACAGGGATATATATATTTTTTTAAAAAAATAGAAGTAAATTACAAATCTCTGCCACTTTCCGGGACCAGTTGATTTAAAAAGATTTTTTGTGAACAAGCCCTTTAATGGAGATTTTGCAGCATTTCTGTCTCATATTGACACAGATGAGCAAAGTAGCATAAAATGTACGTAACGCGTGTTACTTCTACAATAGCCGGTGTGTAATAACAAGGTCCCCCTGAGAGCGCTTATTCCTCATTGTTATTCGTGTGCAGATAGTAGTGTTTATTAGTATGATGGCCCAGGACATGGAATAAGTTATGAAGTAAGGTTCTTCCACAGTCAAAAACACCAGACTTACCAGAAAATTAAAGGCGGCAAAAAATAGGCACAAAATCCACTGGAAAGAAGAAGAGTTTAGGAAAAAGAAGGAATATGAAATAGAAACAATAAAGGAATGAAGGGGCAAAAAAGTAAAGAGGTGTAATACCATACAGTATAAGGCATGCATGAAACAACGGCCATTGTTCCATTGACTTCAATGCATATGATATCATTCATATTAAACAAAAACAAAGACTGTTCTTTTCAAAAATAGTACTTTGTGTGAACATAGCCTTAAGCTCCAGCTAGGTGACATGTCCACTGTCACTTTAGAAGAAACATGTTAAAGATTTTAAAGGGGTTCTCCAGTGAAAATCTTTTTGTTTGAAATCAACTGGTTTTAGAAAGTTATATAGATTCGTAATTTACTTTTATTTAAAAATCTCAAGTCTTCCAGTATATATCAGCTGCTGTATGTCCTGCAGGAAGTGGTGTATTCTCTCCAGTCTGACACAGTGCTCTCTGCTGCCACCTCTGTCCATATCAGGAACTGTCCAGAGCAGCAGAGGTTTTCTCTGGGGATTTGCTGCTGCTCTGGACAGTTCCTGACATGGACAGAGGTGGCAGCAGAGAGCACTGTGTCAGACTGGAGAGAATACACCACTTCCTACAGGACATACAGCAGCTGAAATGTACTGGAAGACTGAACATTTTTAAATAGAAGTAAGTTACAAATCTATAGAACTTCCTGAAACCAGTTGATTTTCGCTGGAGTACCCCTTTATTCAGAGATAAGTAAATTATTCAAAAATTTGGTACGCTGGTTGCCAGATTTCTGGCGTAAAATTTGCAGACATGTCATCCTGTGGCTAGAGGATAAATTTTCGAGATGGGAATACCCCTTCAGGTAATAGCCATAAACAATGATCTTGCAGATATGTTACATAGATTGGTAACCACTGGTCTACTCTAAAGCATCAGTTGTCTCACATCTGTCAGTAAATATACATGGGACTTAGGGACATGAGACGAGGTCCAAAAACATGATTTTTGCCAAATATAAAAGTCACTTATAGTATAAATCCGTCCCTCATCTCTGGCAATGACTATAATTTATATTACAATTTATTTCCCATTTATTTGGACACAGTCTAGACTCCCAATTTGTGTCTCCCCCGTGCAGAGATGATGACTCCCCGTGCAGAGATGATGCACCGCACCAGGATAACTGCATCACATCATATTATCGGCAAACCCTGGGATCCCGCTTCCCGTTATTACTTATCTATTAATACCCAAATGTTCCAGGACCCTTCCTTAGTTGCTAGGAAACATCTGGAACAATAAGTAGCTCAAGTGGCGTCTTATTTACTGATATTTACAACACAGTAATTTTATGACCTGTTCCTATACTTAGTGGCATTAAAGTGGTGTTCTAAAGGTCCCCATAGACATTCTTTTATTGAAGCTTTATGGCCACCTAAATACTCAATCTTATTTTAAGTGTCGCTGTCGTTATAACTTTCAAAATCGAAATCAACAGTAGATGTCATATAAAGTAAGTTTGCAATACACATTCATTATTTTTGTTGTTGTTGTTATCATGCTGTAAAACAAACCTGAACTGAACTTACCAGAAATCCAGGTCCAGTCTCCTGAAGGCAGCGATATAACAGCTGTACTTACTGTATCCAGGTCCAGACTCCTGAAGGCAGCTATATACCAGCTATACTTACTGTATCCAGGTCCAGTCTCCTGAAGGCTGCTATATAACAGCTATACTTACTGTATCCAGGTCCATTATCATGAAGGCTGCTATATAACAGCTATACTTACTGTATCCAGGTCCAGTCTCCTGAAGGCTGCTATATAACAGCTATACTTACTGTATCCAGGTCCATTATCATGAAGGCTGCTATATAACAGCTATACTTACTGTATCCAGGTCCAGTCTCCTGAAGGCAGCCATATAACATCCATACTTACTGTATCCAGGTCCAGTCTCCTGAAGGCTGCTATATAACATCAATACTTACTGTATCCAGGTCCAGTCTCCTGAAGGCAGCTATATAACAGCTATACTTACTGTATCCAGGTCCAGTCCCCTGATGGCTGCTATATACCAGCTATACTTACTGTATCCAGGTCCAGTCTCCTGAAGGCAGCTATATAACAGCTATACTTACTGTATCCAGGTCCAGTCTCCTGAAGGCAGCTATATAACAGCTATACTTACTGTATCCTGGTCCAGTCTCCAGAAGGCTGCTATATAACAGCTATACTTACTGTATCCAGGTCCAGTCTCCTGAAGGCTGCTATATAACAGCTATACTTACTGTATACAGGTCCAGTCTCCTGAAGGCTGCTATATAACTTAAAGTTGATCCCTCCCTTCTCGCCTTAGACATCTGTAACCTGATCCCTCAATGAACAGATCCAGTCTTGAGCAGTTTTAGGAGGGGATGACAAAATGAGTAGATAAGGGGCCTGATAAGCAGAGGAGGAGGCATTATTATTTTATCTAATATGGTGCATTTTAAATTGACCCTTTAAGACCCAGAATACTTCCAGGAAGATTAATAACACTGAGCTTGCAGCACAGCAGTAGTATCTCCGGACTGGTATTATATTGAGGTGGTGTCACAGCACGAGTATCTAGGAACTGGTAGAGTAGAACAGTATGTGGCAGGGTATAAGTATCTGGGGATTGGCATGACACTGAGTTGGCAGCATAGCCGGATTATCTAGAGACTAGGTACATATCTAGATATAAGGGGGTGATGGTGGCCCAGAAATAATATCTGAGGAGTGATGCAACACCGATCAGTAGTATCATTACTGCACTGGTATAACACTGAGATGGTGATAAGGAATTGGTGGCACAGCAGTAGTATGTAGGACTGGTATACAAAGCATTGTCTACAAATTATTCTACCACTCAGCTAGTGATATAACACAGAATTGGTGGCACAGCAGTAGTATCAATGCATTGGGAAAGTACTGCATTGGTTGCAAAGCTGCACTATCTATAACACAGAGTGATACCAAAATTAACAGCTAGTACTTCAAAACAACGGCTGATTTTGCCATTAAATGGCGGTCGTCCACTCAGTTTCACCAGTGTGTGAGCATAGCCTTTCTGTGTTTTCAATCCACTCCTGGTTTTGGTCGCAAAATACTGAGCAAAAACACATAGAAACAATACTGTATGGGAACATAGCCTTACAGTGTTCCTGCAACCACCGATTCAGGATGACGTCATGGGAAGTTGAAGAACAGTCCAATTGGGGCATTTGGGTATTAGGCAGTGGGCGTCCATTATAGATATGTGAGTGCCTCCAGTCGCAGTTTTTCTGGACTCTCAGAGACTATAGATACAGTCCTGATGTTTCTGGATTTTACACAACTGCTCATTGTCCTTTTTTTCACCACTGGACACTGGAAATGAACATTACCCAGTGGTAAATAATAGTGTATTACTCAAGCTTGAAGTGGTTTAAGCTGAGTTCACACTACTTTTTTCATCCATTTTTGCAAACATTTTTTACATGCGTTTTTTTTTTTAACGTACCCAAAAAAATGTTTAAGTAAAAAAAAAAAAATGGATTCAGACAAATGCACCAGTTTTTCCATCAGTTTTTGAAAAAAATTAAAGCCCCTATTAAACGGGGTGACATAGAGCACTGTCAGCACTCGTTTGCTTCTTGTCCCCTGCTCACTGCCGCCACTATTACACGCGCTGGCAGTGAGCGGGTGAGTGCAGGAGGGGCCGTGGGGAGGTGCGGAGGGGCTGCCCGGGTGATCACTAGATCGTCCGGGCAGCCCATAGACAATAGTGGAGCCCACAGAGTGACGGCAGCAGATCCTAGTTGTTTGTCTTTAAAAATGTTGACAAACGACAGCAACATACAGCTGAAATCGTTCATGTCGACTGATCGTTGCTTTCTATTGTACGGGACGATTATCTCCTGAAACGGCCAATATCGCCCGATAATCATTCCGTGCAATAGAGCCTTAAAGGGGTTATCCAGTGCTATAAAAACATGGCCACATTCTTTCAGAGACAACACGACTCTTGTCTCCAGTTCAGGTGCTCCATTCACTTCAATTGAACTGAGCAGCAAAACCTGCACCCAAACTGGAGACAAGAGCGGGGCTGTGTCTGGAAGAAAGTGGCCATGTTTTTGTAGTGCTGGAGAACCCCTTTAAGTGTGACCCCCGTTATACAGTGATTTTTGGCATTTGCTGCCCTGCTGCACCTTATTCATGTTTTGCACAAAAAAAAAAAAAAAAAAAAAAAACACAACCAAGAATGATTAAAAAAAGTGATGGTAGTAATCATTCTTGTCACCTATATATACAATTCTAGCACAGAAAAGAATAAATGATTTGCAGTATACGGCAAATGAAAATCATACAAAATCTGAATGAAGAATAGCCGGGGTGACAGCAGGAGGGGCAGGTTAGGAAGCAAAGTGGTGTCGGCCCAGAGCCGCAATGACACCTGGACGTCGTCCTTTTGTTCGTTTTCTTTGGTTCATTCCAATTACGTTCTCACTTTGGCAAAAATCTAGGTTACAACCTATAATAAAACTCCGGCTGAAATACAAGTCACAAAGATGGATAATGTTACACAGGATGAAAGCACTTAGATTTTACAGCTATCTATAGCCCAAATGTAACATTTACAGGGGAGCTCCGGCTGCTTCCCTCTCATCTAATACACTGCTACTCCTATTACATGGCAGCGATGTGTGTACTCATCCCCAAACGGAGAAATTTATTGTTTCATTGGGGGAACATTTACCCTGTTGTCAATATAAAACTGTTCTCATATTTTATCAACTTTACATATACAGTGGTGCCTTGGATTAAGAGTATAATACCTTCTGGGACCAAATCCACTTTTAAACCAAAGCAAATTTTCCCATAAGAAATAAATGAAATGCAGACGATTGGTTCCAGACTCAGGGGTATGTGTTCAGCATGGACCAATCAGGAATTAAGAATCACAGAGCTGTGCAGGAGTACAGTGACAGGGACATTATAGCAGCAGTATGTATAGCTGAGTGTGAGTGTAGGCACATTATAGCAGGTTGTATAGTTGAGTGTGAGTGCAGGCACATTATAGCAGGTTGTATAGCTGAGTGTGAGTGCAGGCACATTATAGCAGCAGTGTGTATAGCTGAGTGTGAGTGCAGGTACATTATAGCAGCAATGTGTATAGCTGAGTGTGAGTGCAGGCACATTATAGCAGCAGTGTGTATAGCTGAGTGTAAGTGCAGGCACATTATAGCAGGAATGGAGAGGAAGGGAAACACAAGGGCTGAATGCAGGGAGCATGAAGGAATGAGCAGATGTGAGCACATAGAGGGGTTTCAGCTATGGAGAGATTACCTCCACAGTCCTGTCCCCTGATGTAAGCCCCAGCCTGAAGTGGATCTGCTATGATTTGGAAGGTGATGGAGACTTCCTGGGTCAGAGTACAGGGCTGTAGACCCCGCTATGCAGACCATACCCCTCCCACCCAGTACAGGGAGCTCTTAGACCAAAGCAATGCTCTTAAACCAAGTTAGTTAAAAAAAAAAAAAAAAAAAAAAAAACTCATCTCTTCTTGCAATGCGCTCTCAATCCAATTTACTCTTAAACCCAGCTACCACCGTACTGTGCATAATAAAGACAAGTATACATAGCTACACGGCATACAGTATATACAGCAGAGTGAACGGGGTCTATAGAGTAGACCAGTTCTGTGACTTGGCTCGGATCACTGGATAGCCACATAAAGCTGCAGGATGGGAATTACATAAACTGTTTTCCTGGATTAAATATCTAGAGTTATTATGCAAGTAGGGAATAGTTTGTGGTCTACTCTCTCGGGACGCTGGGAAAGTTCAGCTCTGGTTGTATGTGTCTATTCAGCCCCTCATAGGCGAAATACATTATATCAGTGAATGGGAATCACTACATTCTGGTGTCAGAAAATCGTATTTAAATAAAACTATTACCCCAAGATATATCACTTACTAATACAGTGTTCTCACTAATAGTGCTGGACTCAGCGTGTTTTTGCATCATTCACCCCTGAAATCGGACGCATTGTCATGAGCTCCTTCTCTCCATTGACAATGTATAAAGCGCTGCGGAATCTGTTGGCGCTATACAAATAAATTTATTATTATTATTATTATTGTTATTATTATTATTATCATCCTCTGATGTCACAGGAGGCTTGGTTGGACCTTGTCTTTGAGCACTAGCCCCACCCCCTGAATGATGTCACCATCTGCCTGTTATATACACATATGTATTTTGATTGGGACATTTAGGGAGAGTGAGGTGTGAATACAGCATGCTGCTTTGATGTGAATGATGCCACAGAGAAGACAGGGAGTAGAGGCATCGGGTGCTGCAATTGCACCCATTGTGCAGTGAAATGAGATGTCCTGCAACAACTTTGGGTGGGAACTGGCAGAAGTGCTGTGGGAGGTAAGTAGGCAGGGTGGGAGGGCTGAGGGAAAGCAATGCAGTAGTGAGCAGCAGCGTAGCCAGGAAGTACAGAACTAAGACGCCCAAAACAAATGGAAATTTGGTTGTTTCAGAATCAGGTCTGACAGGAAAACAATGCTATATGCTTCTGCAGTAGCTTCATTTTTATCGGAAGACAAAATAGCCCTTTAACGTTTTCCATAAAGATCTCCTAAACCCTTTTATTCTATAAGAATCAGTATTGTTTATGAACCTAAATGGTCACTATATGCAAATCATATACAGTGGGGAAAAAAAAGTATTTAGTCAGTCACCAATAGTGCAAGTTCTCACACTTAAAAAGATGCGAGGCGTCTGTAATTGACACCATATTAGACCTCAACTATGAGAGACAAAATGAGAAAACAAATCCCGAAAATCACATTGTCTGATTTTGTAAGAATTTATTTGCAAATTATGGTGGAAAATAAGTATTTGGTCACCTACAAACAATCAAGATTTCTGGCTCTCACAGACCTGTAACTTCTTCTTTAAGAGTCTCCTCTTTCCTCCACTCATTACCTGTAGTAATGGCACCTGTTTAAACTAGTTATTAGTATAAAAAGACACCTGTGCACACCCTCCAACAGTCAAACTCCACTATGGTGAAGACCAAAGAGCTGTCAAAGCACACCATAAACAAAATTGTAGCCCTGCACCAGGCTGGGAAGACTGAATCTGCAATAGGAAACCAGCTTGGAGTGAAGAAATCAACTGTGGGAGCAATAATTAGAAAATGGAAGACATACGAGACCACTGATAATCTCCCTCGATCTGGGGCTCCATGCAAAATCTCACCCCGTAGGGTCAAAATGATCATAAGAACGGTGAGCAAAAATCCCAGAACCACGCGGGGGAACCTAGTGAATGAACTGCAGAGAGCTGGGACCAATGTAACAAAGCCTACCATCAGTAACACACTACGCCGCCAGGGACTCAGATCCTGCAGTGCCAGACATGTCCCACTGCTTAAAGGAGACCTGTCACCCCCATTACAGCCCCCTATACTCACCTGATCCCGCCGGGTCCTGCTTTTGGATCCGGTCGGGTCACGGAGATATCAGCTCCCGAAGCCCGGCGCGCGCGCTCACAGGAGAGTCCGACGCTCATAGAGAATGACGGAGCATCGGACTCCCCATTCATTCTCTATGAGCGTCGGACTCTCCTGTCGGCACGCGCAACGGGCTTCGGGAGCTGAGATCTCCGTGACCCGACCGGATCCAAAAGCAGGACCCGGCGGGATCAGGTGAGTATAGGGGGCTGTAACGGGGGATGGTCAGGAGCCTGTCAACCCGGCACGGGGGGAGACAGGTGCTCTTTAAGCCAGTACATGTCCGGGCCCGTCTGAAGTTTGCTAGAGAGCATTTGGATGATCCAGAAGAGTATTGGGAGAATGTCCTATGGTCTGATGAAACCAAAGTGGAACTGTTTGGCAGAAACACAACTTGTCGTGTTTGGAGGAAAAAGAATACTGAGTTGCATCCATCAAACACCATAGCTACTGTAAAGCATGGGGGTGGAAACATCAGGCTTTGGGGCTGTTTCTCTGCAAAGGGGCCAGGACGACTGATCCGGGTACATGAAAGAATGAATGGGGCCATGTATCGGGAGATTTTGAGTGCAAACCTCCCTCCATCAGCAAGGGCATTGAAGATGAAACGTGGCTGGGTCTTTCAGCATGACAATGATCCAAAGCACACCGCCAGGGCAATGAAGGAGCGGCTTGGTAAGAAGTATTTCTAGGTCCTGGAGTGGCCGAGCCAGTCTCCAGATCTGAACCCTATAGAAAACCTTTGGAAGGAGTGTAAAGTCCGTGTTGCCAAGTGACAGCCCCAAAACATCACTGCTCTAGAGGAGATCTGCATGGAGGAATGGGCCAACAGACCAACAACAGTGTGTGCCAACCTTGTGAGAACTTACAGAAAACGTTTGACCTCTGTCATTGCCAACAAAGGAGATAGAACAAAGGATTGAGAGGAAATTTTATTACTGACCAAATACTTATTTTCCACCATAACTTGCAAATAAATTCTTATAAAATCAGACAATGTGATTTTCTGTATTTGTTTTCTCATTTTGTCTCCCATAGTTGAGGTCTAATATGGTGTCAATTACAGACGCCTCTCATCTTTTTAAGTGGTGAAACTTGCACTATTGGTGACTGACTAAATACTTTTTTCCCCACTGTATATTAGTAATAAAGATTTCATCAGAAAATAAATATTTTTTATGTTAAACCAGTTTAGAATCTCATAATTACACAGCTCAGATTTTTCCAATTTACCATCAATATTATAAAATAATCCTTAATTCTCCGCTTTCATTCACATCACTGGACCTAATACCGAGCTGACACTCTTCTGTTCCGTAAAGAAAACTTTTCAGCATCGTCCGCCATATTATCACAGTCGGGATTACAGAGAAAGGTAATGCTGGGATCACACGCTCCAGAAGTGGATCCAACAGGAAAGAGAAGTACATTTCATCCCATTATATTTTCCATTCTATTTGAATCCACTTCTGGTTTTGGCACAAAAACTGCAGCGTGTGAAACCAGCAAAATACAATATATATATAGATAGATAACATAGGATCAGGCCATTCACAATAGGCGATGCTCTGAGCTCAGCCGCTCACTTGCACACTCAAAAAATGATCACTTGCACACCAAAAACATTACATCTGCTATTACATTACTTTATTTCATAAGTTCATACATAGGGCACATGAAGACATTCAGTATTCCTAATTCAAGCACAGTAAGGGCCCTTGCACACTACGGAAATAGTGTGTATCTGCTCTGGCCGATTCCATGCATGCTCCCATTTGAACATCTGGCCTCCCATAAGCTCCATTCTATTCAGGCAGATTCCGCCTAAAAAAGAATTGAAATGTCAATTCTTGGGGCGGATGGCGGAATCCGCCGGACCTTAAAATGGAGCCTATGAGGCGGCCAGGAGTTCAAATGGGAGCGTGCATGGAATCGGCCAGAGCAGATACGCGCTATTTCCGTAGTGTGCAAGGGCTCTAAGGGGTTGTTCACACTGGGGAATAGACGAGGAATTTCAAGCGGAATCCACACTTATTTTATGCATATTCTGCTCAAATTCTTTCTGTAAAATATATACAGAGCAAAGTCTCATTGTGTTCAACTGGATTTCCCCTCTGTTGTTCACACGGTGGAATTGAAGCATGAAATGTTTTACCTATATACTGAGCTGTGCTGCTCCCCTCTGCACAGTAACTATGAGCGCTCAGAGTTACCAGGCAGGAGCAGCACTGATAGAGAGGGAGCCATTGGCTCCCTCCCTGTCAGTCACTCTTGTGGCCGCAGCGGTTACAAGAGGCGGCTCCGTGTCTCTGGTGCCAGCGCTCGAGTGACGTCACTGGAGCGCCGTCTCCAAGACAAGGGGAGAGCGGCCTCTTGTGACCGCTGCAGTGCGGCCACAAGAGGGGAAGAGAAGAGGAGACGCCCGGACCCAGGTGAGTATAAGTGTTTGTTTTTTTTATGTTATATACTTCATGGAAGGGGGAGCACAGGGAGGCTATATACTACTGGGGAGCACAGGGAGACTATATACTACTGGGGAGCACAAAGCGGGGGTCTATATACTACTGGGGGAGCACACAGCAGGGGCTATATACTACTGGGGAGCACAAAGCGGGGGTCTATATACTACTGGGGGAGCACACAGGGTGGCTTTATGGGAGGGGGAGCACACAGGGGGTCTATATACTACTGGGGAGCACAAAGCGGGGGTCTATATACTGTTAGGGGAGCACACAGGGGGGCTATAAACTACTGGGGTAGCGCACAGGGGGACTATATAGTACTAGGGGAGCGCGCAGGGGAGCTATATACTACTGGGGGAGCGCACATGGGGAGCTATATACTACTGGGGGAGCACACATGGGGACTATATACTACTGGGGGAGCACACAGGGGAACTATATACTACTGGGAGAGCGCACAGGGGGCTATATAGTACTGGGGGAGCACACATGGGTCTATTTACTACTAAGGGAGCAACAGGGGGGCTATATACTACTGGGGGAGCGCAATGCGTTTATTAATGATGTTCAGCTCGGACCTTCACCTGACAATAGACCCCGGTAAGTGGAGCTTCACTAAAAGTTGATGAGTCCCCCTGCGCTAGAGAAATCCCATACAAGTCATTGGGGCTTTGAATTTCCACTCGAATTCCAGCAGAGCTGAAGAAAAGGAAATTTCAAGCAGAAAACTTTCTTCTTCGATTCCTTAGTGTGAACAGACCCCTCATGCGCATTCCAGCGGACGTCATGATGTTTCTACAAGGGGGGGGGGGGGCATCTTATAACTTGTCTGCTGATGTTAATGTTTTATTACATTGGGAAGTCTATAGTCCAAGGTGCATTTCATTATTTTTTTTACTGCACTTTACAGTGTTGGTTTTCTTGTTTTTCCCTGTAGGTTACATGGCAGGCAAATGTATAAAAAAAAAAAACACTCAAGGCATCTGCTGTCTTTGGAAGTCGCCTTGTTGATTTTCTTTGGCAACAAATTCTCAGTAAATTCAAGTAAACCCAGGAACAATGTGAAAACTTTCCTTTGGCAGCTGCTCCAATTGGGTCAGATGTAGAAATGATTCATTTGAAAGCATGGAAACAGCACACCCCAGTCTTCATGGGAGCTGTCTAGCAGACTTGTTTTTTTCCATCTCTCGTTTAGCCAGAATAACATTGTATAACGGGAACCCCACAAAACAGCCTTCATGTTGTCAGGATCCTCACTAAGCGGGTGACACATAGGTGCGCTCGGCCAGGGAACTATTATTACACCACTGCTAGATTCACAGGAGTACTACAGGGGAACTCCGGCAAATAAAAAATTCTATCAAGTCAACTGGTTTCACAATAGATTTTTAATTTTACTTCTATGAAAAAATCAAGTCTTATCAGCTGCTGTACGTCCTTCAGGAAGTGATGTATTCTCTCCAGTCTGGCACAATGCTCTCTGCTGCCTCCTCTGTCCATGTCAGGAACTGTCCAGAGCAGCAGCAAATCCCTACAGAAAACCAGTTCTGACTACAGTGTAAAGTGTATATTCTTACATTGCCTAAAGCACCTGGGAACCTGCGGCTCTCCAGCTGTTGCAAAACTACAATTCCCATCATGCCTGGACAGCCAAAGCTTTAGGTTCCTCATTCCTGGCCTAAAGCAAAGGAACGCTTTCCATGGAATGCAGCGACAGATAGAAAAATAAGATCCTGGTGATAAACTGCATGTGATCTTCTATGCAACCTGGTGAGACTTTGCAGCTTGGACTTGTGTAGTCCTGTCCTAAAGGAACACTCCAGCTATTCACCGTCACCACAACCCCTAACACACATACCCAAAGCGGTGTGCCACCATAATCATGCATGTTGTTCAGAATGTGATACCTGGAGCTCGTGTGTCCGTTCAGGCATCACAAAGGATAGCCCCCTGGAGACAGGTCAGGGATCTTGTATGCAGAAAAAACGAGTAGGATGATCCAGTAGTAAAAGTAGGAGGATCCAGTAGTAGAAGAGGGGTGATCCAGTAGTAGAAGTGGGATGATCCAGTAGTAGAAGTGGGATGATCCAGTAGAAGTAGGAGGATCCAGTAGTAGAAAAGGGATGATCCAGTAGTAGAAGGAGGATGATCCAGTAGTAGAAGAGGGGTGATTCAGTAGTAGAAGTGGGATGATCCAGTAGAAGTAGGAGGATCCAGTAGTAGAAAAGGGATGATCCAGTAGTAGAAGGAGGATGATCCAGTAGTAGAAGAGGGGTGATTCAGTAGTAGAAGAGGGATGATCCAGTAGTAGAGGTAGGATGATCCAGTAGTAAAAGAGGGATGATCCAGTAGTAGAAGTAGGATGATCCAGTAGAAGAGGTAGGGTGATCCAGTAGAAGAGGTAGGGTGATCCAGTAGTAGAGGTAGGATGATCCAGTAGTAAAAGAGGGATGATCCAGTAGTAGAGGTAGGATGATCCAGTAGTAAAAGAGGGATGATCCAGTAGTAGAAGTAGGATGATCCAGTAGAAGAGGCAGGGTGATCCAGTAGTAAAAGAGGGATGATCCAGTAGTAGAAGTAGGGTGATCCAGTAGAAGAGGTAGGGTGATCCAGTAGTAAAAGAGGGATGATCCAGTAGTAGAAGTAGGATGATCCAGTAGAAGAGGGATGATCCAGTAGTAGAAGTAGGATGATTCAGTTAAAAGCTTCAATTTTATTTAAAGAAATCTATAAAAAAATAGAACAGACAATGTCGTCTCCCAAAGGTTTTCTTGACGCGTTTCGGCCTTGCGTTTGGCCTTGGTCACTGCATAAAGATTTTTACACCTCTATATATTAATATACCTCCATATATAGGGTATATAGAGTTTATAAAATATTTATGCAGTGACCAAGGCCGAAACGCGTCGAAAAAACCTTTGGCAGACGACATTGTCTGTTTTTTTTATTTATGGATTTCACTATATTAAGTTCAAGCTTTTGACCAAATGGTTGCTGGATCATCCTTTTTTCCCAACGCACTTACCCAGCAGATGGCAGAACATACTAGGAATACTAAGAATGGACCTCACCTAAAGAGGTAGTACTCATCCATTCGGCTGTATGATCCCTGGTTCTGTGTCTCCACCAATAAGAAAGACTTGATAACTAGATTGTGATGCAGACACCTAAACAATGGAACACCTTTCTTTCTTTGTGTCTTGAGTTGGATCGGTTTCGAGGCGCCCTCCAAGGTTCAACAGCTGCGGCGTGTCTATTCTCTATGTCATAGCGACACTGTTACAGGATCAGAACTCAAGTTATTTTGCTAAAGCAATGACAGATAATGGGGCACTAATAGTAAATGACGGGGTAGGTGGCCTCCAACTAGAACCGTCATGGGACCCTAACTGAAGATCCCGAATGGGATTTGTCTGCCCAGTGATACGGAGTCATTTTAAGCAGTAGTTTAGACATAAAGAAAAACACAAATGTTTTGCATAATTCCCAAAAGACCAGGACTGAACCAGAACTATATAAGAAGGGGTTGTCCAGGCTTTAAAAAAAAAAAAAAAAACCATGGCCACTTTCTTCCAAAAACAGCACTTCTCCTGTCCTCAGTTTGGGTGTGACAGCTTATTTTAATACAGTAATACTTTGGTTCCCAAACACACGAACAAAATTTCCCCCAAAATCAGGGGAGATAACTGTCAGCAGAGCAATTTTTCGTCTGACAGTTATTGGGGCTTTTGGGAAAACCAAGGTCACAGGAGCGGGGTTACCCCTCGGAATCACTGCTGTAAACAGGTGTTCTCCGCAGCGGAGGCAGGAGCAGGCGGCTATTTGCACTTGCTTCTCCCCGCTATGAGGAACAGCTCCTCCAGTCCCTGGACCCTTCTCCAGGCTCCTGCCAGCCTCCTCAATCCATGGCCAGCCGCCCCCTGGTCTGGCAGCTGCCGAAAGAGCTCACCTCCTCCGGCCTTCCCGACCTTCTCGGACCCATCACTAGGCCTCTGCCATCCCCCTTCAATGCCTGTCGCGGTGCCAAATTCAAGTAGCCGGTGCCAAGTTTAAACAGCCGCCGCTACTGCCTCTCGCTCTGCCTTGGCTGTGGGGAACACCTGTTTTGAGTGGGGATTCCCTGTCATCTTATTGGTCATTAAAGCGAATGTGCCATCAGGTACTGATTTATTTCTTTTTTAAACCTTAATCGATCAGTGCTGGCGTGGGGATGCCGGTAACACAGTCCTTTTTTTTTTTTTTAATTACCACCCGGTTCCCACGCTCGGTGACAGTCTTTTCCCGAGCACAGCCCACCTCAGAGCATTGGGGATGTGTGGCAATATCCCCTCCCCTCTGTGACATGGCTCCATTGATTCTAATGATTCCCCACAGAGTGGAGGGGGCTTCATCACACTGGGGGGCAGCGGGCCTGCTCTTAGTGCTGAGGGGTGGGCCGGTGCTCGGGAAAAGACTGGCACCAAGTGCGGGAACCAGGCGGCAATTAAAAAAAAAAAAAAAAAAAAGTGTGTTACCGGCATCTCCATGCCAGCACTGATCAATTAGGGTGAAAAAAACCCGAAAACAGCAATGTACCTGATGGAACATTCGCTTTAAAGGGGGTTATCCTAGAGTAGACAAACTAATCTCTAATCCTGGATAACCCCTTTAAAACCTTCTTGTGATGAACATCTGATAGACTAGGGCCGCTGAATGAAGTATAGATTGTTATATTCACCAGAAAGGAAGTTTTTTTTTTTTTTTTTTTTAAATGCCTAGAAAGTGTGTGGATGAAGTTGAGTGTTGGAAGTGAGCAGAAGATGAAATGCAGGCCACACACATTAGAATACGTTCTTGTGGTCTCTGGGAGACTTCCAGCTCTGCACTCCTGCTTAGCTGTGTGATCATTGCTTAATCACTTCCCCATGATTTGACTTTACTGGAATATTTATTTTCCCTATAGACGCTAATGTTTTCCTTTCTTTGTAAACCTAACACTTTAAGAGTCCGGCCCCGCTACAGACCCGTACTGTATGAGTGCTTGGGATACTAACTGCTTGGATTTTCATGCTAAAATGCTGCAGTGATAAGGGGTAAAAACAGTGAGCTTGTTTATCTGGATGGGATTTTCTTGTCCACTTGTCAGTTTCATTTCCCTTACTCCCTATTCACACATCCCGTAAAGTTGTCCGTGATTGCGGATCTGTAATCACGGTTCAAATCAGAGCACATTGATTTATATTGGGCTTTTCACAATTCAGTGTTAATTTTGATCTGTTCCTTAAAAAAAAAGTCGTAGTGCAGGTTGTGATTGCGGTACGGATTATCAATAGAAGTCTATGGGATCCGTATTTTTTACGGACGTCACATCCATAACGTCCGCAAAAACCGCTAATCAAATCTATGCAAACTGGTACTGTTCACATTTTACGGAAACGGATGCAATTATGGATGATTTTCCACAGATCACAGAGAAAAAAAAAATAGCTGGTGATTTTGCGGCCCAGAGAAATCGCTGAACGTGTGAATGAGGCCTTAGGTTAGGTTCACATTGCGTTTTTGCTGTTCGTTTGATGAACCTCCCCCCTTCTATAGCCTTTTTTGCAACGTTTATCACAGTGTTGCACACGCTTTGTTATATTTTTGCAAATTTTGCACCACAAACTGTCGGAAAACTGGAGTGTATAACGTCAGACTTGGCAATGGCCGCCACAAAAATGTTGTGATTTCTTAGAGAGTTATAAACCAGCCATGTCAGATGAACTGTGCTCACTGCAGCCCTCAAATTATGAGAGAGACCCCCAAAAGGGGCAAAAAAAAAGACAAGGCGGGATAAACCTGCACTAGACAAAAAAGTTGCAAAGCATGCCAGAAAATGGTGCAATTGGCTGGTTACATGAATATCAATCTCACCAAGTCTATACACCAAGAGAAATTACTACTACCACCTAAAGCTGCTATTTTTTCTACGTCATTGATCAAGCAATTCTAGGGGCCCCTGACGGTCCATGTTTAATTGTCCTAAAGCAAAAATGAAGAACCTTCGGCCCTCCAGCGAAGCTTTGGCTGTCCAGGCATGATGGGAATTGTAGTTTTGCAACAGCTGGAGGGTCGAAGGTTCCCCATCCCTGTAGAGCAACATGTGACTAGGTTTTCATGGTTGTCTATATTCAGTTGGGTAGAACAGTGGATGGTCCATAATGTAAGGGTTTTGGGCAGCAGTCTTGTTTTGGAAACTTTTCCCCGAAGGGTAAATTGTCCATGAAGAGGTATGCGTCATCTTCTGATATGTGCAGGTGCAAATAGGGGCAAGGTCTCAAGAAAATAAATAAAGCAGAATTTTTTAGATAAAGATTTTTTTTATATTTCCAAAGCACACGGAAAGCTAATGTAAGGGAGCCTTAAAGAAGCCATTATACTGGGGTTGTGTAATATTTTTGTGTAACCATTAGTAAATAAGTTTCTGTTTGCACAACTAATCTTATCTTCTATAGATCAGTACTGCACCTCCACCTGGCGAAACCTTCCTTAGGCTAAAGAGAGAAAATGCCAACCTGTTTGTATGCGAGTGGCATCCTGTCAGGATTGGTAATACGCAGTTTACCGAGCAGATGAGGACAATGTTGTGTTATGGGAAAAATATCCAACCAAAGCTTATTGTAGGGTAAGCAACGCATTTAGGCAAGTAATGTAATTGTGCACAACGTTAAAAATTCTAATAAAATCAAGATAATGTTTTCTAGTTGAAATTTCTTTTACAGTATAGTGCAGTAAATACAACCATTAACACAATGGAAAACGATGAACAATGGCCATGGAGCTGTAGACCACTTGGAAGGCAGAATATGGTGCTATTGTTTTATGGTACACAATCTGCCCCCGTTTCTCTGCGTTTGCTACAAGTTTACTTGTTTTTACCCTTGAAAGAAAAATAAATCGGATACTCAAAGGAACCAGTTTCACCATTTGGAGGCCTCGGATGACTATTCTAATCTATTCTAAATTTTCTTATACTGATTAGAGTCAGATAAAACTTTACTCGAATCTGACTTTATTTATATTTGTACATTGTTATGGGGTGGCCATATTGCCTGGGCTGTTAACAACACCTAGTGACATGCTTTACAGCAAGCCTCATGGACATAGACAACAATAGACAGACACTATCCCCTTGAGATGAATGAGAAAAATTACTGAGATTACGCTCTGTAACCTTTTGAAAAGGTCATTCCACAGGGAGCTGCTATTGTCTTCTCTATCTACAGGTGTCACATGATGCTGCAATGCTGTACAGATTACAAAAATTCTTAAAAATTTTTACATAAAATTATTATTTAACCCTTAAGGACCGTGCTAACTTTCGTTTTTGCGTTTTAGTTTTTTCCTCCATGTGCTTAAAAGGCCATAGCACTTGCATTTTACACCTACAGACCCACATGAGCCCATATTTTTTGCGTCACTAATTGTACTTCGTAATGACAGGCTGAATTTTTCCATAAAATATGCTGCAAAACCAGAAAAAAATTATATGCGCAGTGAAATTGAAAAAAAAAAAAAAAAAAAAAAAAAAAAAAAAAAAAAAAAAAAAATCGCAATTATTTTTCTTTGGGGGACTTCATTTTTACAACGTGTGTCCTATGGAAAAACTTAGTTGTTATATATGTTCCTCAAGTCATTACGATTACAACGATATGTAACATGTATAACTTTTATTGTATCTGATGGCCTGTAAAAAATTAAAACCATTGTTAACAAATATACGTTCCTTAAAATCGCTCCATTCCCCGGCTTATAGCGCTTTTATCCTTTGGTCTATGGGGCTGTGTCAGGTGTCATTTTTTGCGCCATGATGTTTACTTTCTATCGGTACCTTGATTGCGCATATGCAACTTTTTGATCGCTTTATATTACATTTTTTCTGGATTTGATGCGACCAAAAATGCGCAATTTTGCACTTTGGGATTTTTTTTGCGCTTATGCCGTTTACCGTGCGAGATCAGGAATGTGATTAATTAATAGTTCGGGCAATTACGCACGCAGCGATAGCAAACATGTTTATTTATTTATTTATTTTTATTTATAAAATGGGAAAAGGGGGGTGATTCAGACTTTTATTAGTGGAGGGGATTTTTTTATTAATAAAAACACTTTTTTTTTTAAATTTTCCCTTACAGTAATATGAAGCCCCCTGGGGGACTTCTATATACACACAGCACTGATCCCCCTGGGGGACTTCTATATACACAGAACTGATCTCCCATTGAGATCAATCCTGTGTATATAAATAAAGCAATGATCCATCAGATCGGTGCTCTATTATAATGGTCTGCTGCAGACCATCTGAATAGATTGCCAAGCCGGGATCAGCGTCATTCCGACGCTGAGCCCCGGCCGGCTCAATAGAACGGATCTCCCCTACCCGATCGCATCGCGGGGGGAGATCCCCCACTGGAAACCAGGGAGAGGGGGCACAGCCAGCTGCTATTCAAATGCAGCTGTCAGCTTTGACAGCGGCATTTGAATAGTTAATTAGCCGGCCGCGGCTAATACACGCGGTCCCTGGCTGCACTTAGCAACCGGGGACCGCGCGCTGCAGAGAGGGCTCACGCCAGGAGCCCTCTCTGTTTACTCTTAACGGCCGCATGACTGGTATACCCGTCATGTGTCGTTAAGAGGTTAAGTCATTTTCTGATGATACTGTCCCTTTAACCCCTTAACGACGCATGACAGGTATACCAGTCATGTGGCCGTTAAGGGGGATCAGAGAGGGCTCCCGGCATGGGCCCTCTCTCTGCAGCCCGCGGTCCCCGGTTGCTATGTGCAGCCAGGGACCACGGGTATTAGCCGCCACGGCCGATCACAGCAGCCGGCTAATTAACTATTCAAATGCAGCTGTCACAGCTGACAGCTGCATTTGAACATTGACTGTTTCCCCTGTCCCTGGTGTCTAGTGGGGGATCTCCCCTCCGCGGAGCCGGCCTGGGCTCAGCGTCGGAATCAAGCTGATCCCGGCTCGGCAATCTATTTAGATGGTCTGCAGCAGACCATTATAATAGAGCACCGATCTGATGGATTGGTGCTCTGTTACATACACTAAAGAGGAGCCTGTGGCGCCTCATTGAAGAGTCTCAAAACACAGGACTAGCCAGATATCCCTCCGGGAAGGACCCAGCCAAGGGGCAGCTCCTGTTAAGAAACCACCATATTAAATGGCCCTATAGGTCAATGTAATCACAAGGGATAAACCAAGGCTAGGTTACCATCCACATATAGCTGTTTCAGGGTGTTGCCCCTCATCAGTGTGGAGCAGGAGCTGCCCCCTGGGTGGGTCCTTCCCGGAGGGATATCTGGCTACTCCTGTGTTTTGAGACTCTTCAATGAGGCTCCACAGGCTCCTCTTTTGCATATTCATGTTTTCCAGGGGGCAATGCACCTAGGACTTCATTGCACTGAGCGCTTTCACTAGCAGCCGGCAGTGTTGTCGTTTGGCTGGTCTCCCTGAGTTCAGCAATCTGTTTCTGTTATATACACAGCATTGATCTCAATGGGAGATCAGTGCTGTGTATATAGAAATCCCCCAGGGGGATCAGTGCTGTGTATATAGGGGTTCCCCAGGGGGCTTCTAATAACTGTATGTAAAAAAAAAGAATAAAGTGTTTTTATTAATAAATAACCCCCTCTCCTAATAAAAGTCCAAATCACACCCCTTTTCCCATTTTATAGATAAAAGTAAATAAACAAACATGTTTGGTATCGCAGCATGCGTAAGCGCCAAAAAATCCAAAGTGCAAAATTGCGCATTTTTGGTCGCATCAAATCCAGAAAAATTGTAATAAAAAGCATCAAAAAGTTGTATTTGCGCAATCAAAGTACCGATAGAAAGAACACATCATGGTGCAAAAAATGACACCTCACACAGCCCCATAGACCAAAGGATAAAAGCGCTATAAGCCTGGGAATGGAGCGATTTTAAGGAACGTATATTTTCTGTAAAAGGTTTTAATTTTTTACGAGCCATCAATTAATATAAAATATGTTCCTTAAAGTCGGTACGATTAAAATATGTAACATGTAAGTTTTTCCATAGGACACACGGTGTAAAAACAAAGCCCTCCCAAAGAAAAAGAATTGCGTTTTTTTTTTTTTCAATTTCACCGTGCATATAATTTTTTTTCTGGTTTCGCAGCATATTTTATGCAAAAATTAAGCCTGTCATTGCAAAGTACAATTAGTGACCCAAAAAATAAGGGCTCATGTGGGTCTGTAGGTGTAAAAATGCAACTGCTATGGCCTTATACACACAAGGAGGACTTTGTAATGTATGTTATGTCTGTGAATGGCCCCCTTCCCCGTGTCCCACCACCCCTACCCGTGTACCCGGAAGTGTGGTGCGCTATACATACCTGTCACGTGCCGACTTGTCTCCGATCTTCAGTCTGCGATGACGTCTTCGGACGGCCGGGCCGAATCCCTCCGTGCGTCCTGAGTGCCGGCCGTCCTCTGCCGCGTCATCGGCTGCTCAGCCGCGATTGGCTGAGCATAACTGTGCTCAGCCACTCGCGGCTGAGCATCTGATGACACTGAAGAGGGCGGCTGGCACTCAGGACGCTTGGATGGTGGGACACGGGGAAGGGGGCCATTCACAGACATAACAAACATTACAAAGTTGTATAACTTTGTAATGTGTGTTATTCTGTCAATAATTCTTTACCGTCGCACTACCCCTTTAAAAGCCACACACAACTCTGTTTATTAAAAACAAATGCTTTTACGTCATAATTCATTTTCCTTATTTTCCATCTGTGTTGACATACATTGCAGGATGCACTAGGTGGGCTGCACACAGTGACATCAGCGGCCTGCTCTCCAGCTCTTCATCATCTAAACTCATGGATGTCTAGATTTCAGATGACCTTTAATCCGGTCATAAATCAGTTTACGGAAGGGCGAAGGTGAGAAGAAAGAGGAGCTGCGGGTTGGCATGGATGAGGGTTTCTTTACCACTCACTGTGTTCTGGCTAAATGCTTATTAAAGGGGAACAGCAGGTGAGCGGAATGTAACCTGCTGCTATGTCCCTATTGTACAGGAGACGCCGAGGAGGAAGGTATGCCTCCTATAGTGCGTCTCTTACCTTCCTCCTCGGAGCCATTGTGATGCAGTTATTTGTATCCAGTAATGGTGGTTTTACATGGAGCCATAATGTGCCCGATCGCACGATTAACGATTTTGAATGAACAATGTTTTTTTATAACGATCAGCGTTTAGACGGAACGATACATCGTACAGAAAAATCGTTATACGATCGTTTTGCAATCGCTTAAGCCTCTCACACACATAGGTGAAATTGTAGAAAGACTGTTTACAAGGAACGATCTGCGATTTTTTTGCAAACAACCAACGATAATTTGAGAACATGTTGAAAGATCAAAATGAACGATTTCTCGCTCGTCGTTTGATCGTTCGCTGCGTTTACACGTACGATTATCGCTCAAATTCGATTGTTATCGTGCAAAAACCAACGATCAATCGTTCCGTGTAAAAGGATCATAAGACTGTTAGGAGCACTGCCCGTCCCCATAGCACCAATCTGGCCTGCTCCATTCTTATCCTTAGAAAGGGGTGGGCCGGCTGGGGACGGATATTTGCTATGGAGGCGGGCAGTGCTTCTAACGGTCTCACCGGACACAACAAACTGCACCACAATGGCACCAAGGATGAAGGTAAGAGACACGCTATAAGGGACACACTATGGAGACATAGCTTCCTACTCTGTCTCCTGTACAATAGGGACATATCAGCAGGTTAGATCTGCCTCACCTGCTGATAGTTCCCCTTTAGGCTATGTTCACACTAGGTAAAAGTATGACCGTTGTCACAATCAGCAACAACGGCTGTACTTTGTACGCCTGTGAACACTGCCTGTTGTTCTATGGGATCCCGGCCGGAGCATATACACATCGTATTCGCTCCGGCCAGGATCCCATGCAGCGCCGCAAATAACTCACGTCAGTTTTCTGCAGCCGTATGAAACCCTGTCAGTTCACGCAATAAAGCGAGCAGCTCCGACCTCTTGCTTCATTGTGTGCTGTGGGTGGTTCTAATGCGGGCGGGCGCTGATGCACCCGCATCATAGCCCTTCGGCCGGAAAGATCTTCCGGCCGGTACTTTTAACTTGTGAGTAAAGTTGGGCTTTACAGACTTATAATGGAGCCCACATGATGTCCTGAGATTGAGCAGGTCGCCAGATGGAGAATGATTTTTGTGGCCACTTGCTTTACCCTCCTAAAACTATTGATTTCAGTGGGTCTCAGGCTGAGACCTGATGCAATCTAAATTTCTGACATGTATGGACAACGTGTCAAAATATTTTACAAATGGCACAAAAAAAAACAACAAAGCTTCAAATTGCGCTCAGCACTTGCCAATCGTACATTCTATATATGGCCCAAAAACTTAATTTTGGGCTAAACCACTCTCGATCATAAGAATGGTTATAAAGCCTTTGCATTATAAACGCCAAACACAAAAACCTTCATGGACACCAACGTATTTAATGCAAATAGAAATTTTAATGTGAAGCGTGGATATTATCAGGAAAAACATTCTACTAAAAATTTTTTATAAAATCAGATTAGAACAGGGTACAATAAGATTATAATCACAATTGTCTTTGATTGTTTCACCACCTTTTAATCGTCGCTCATTCCTGCTATTCCGCCATCTTTAATAACCGTATAGTGTTCATTACAGCGACATACAGGAAACTTCCTATAATAATGTCAGATACCCCCAGCGGTCACAAAATAATAGGAAACATTTATGGCGTATGCTAACATAAGAGCAATATGTTCCTTTATCTTTGGTGTTTGACATCTTCTTTGGAATAATCACTCTGCAATAAGGTCTGTGATCTGCAAAAAACGGGCCACTACTGTCTTGCTGGTTGTGGTAGAAGAAATTGTCCTGGTACTTCCTGCAAATAACTAGAAAGCCCAAATTTGCTGAAATCTGTCGTGGATTGTGAAATTAGAGACCAGCGGTTGAATACAATGTAAACACATACGGTAACAAGAGGGCGTTGAGAGTGATTTATGGTACCAAAGCAAAAGAAGTGGAATCATACGGAATTATCACAAAATTCTGAACAACCATTATAAAAGCTGGAATGCCTGATGTCGCTTTAACAGGTTGCTATAGGAGTCAACGGGAGCGTGCCCGGCTGTGTTCAGCAATAACATATACTATGTGAAGTGTAATACCAGGTGTCCATTATTCATATTCGAAGATCCTGGATTCATCATGTAAAGGACTGTAAGATCTTGGCAGACGTGACTACATAACCAGAGGGCATTTACGGGTCACTACTGGTGAAATGAACAGGTGGAGGTGGTGTAATGCTGCAAAATGGAATTGCAGCAATATAACATGTCCCTCCAAGTGACATAATTCATGACTGGTGACAACACCTACACACAGATCAGTACAGGGACTGTAGTGAAAATAGCAGCAGACACAAATCTTCAAGACAGAACAACATCTTTACTTATTTATGGTGCAGCCGGCAGTAAACAAGAAAGCCTCATGTAACACGATAGGGCGGTATTCTGGCCGTGCACGTTAGAACGTTTAGTACTGCTGCTGTTCTCAGTAAACAGTAAATGACAGAAAAACTGGTTTGCAGCATGAGACACATGGTATATATATATATAAAAAAAAATAAAGGTGTCAAATATTTGTCTAGCCAACAATGGAAAGATACACTCACATACTTAGCAGGGATTAAAGAGCCAAGACCTGCAGCGACCACGTGGTTCAATGTCAGAATACGGCAACAGGTCCAGTCCTAAGGCTACGGGATATTGGCACATGGCTCATTCGTGTAAACTCAGATAGAAGGTTACAGTACCGGTTCAGCAGCAGCTATATACGCAATGTATTTTATGCATGAAACAAATCCTCAGTTCATCAGGACTGGGCCGTCTAATAGGGAATAAAGTCGGAAATAAAGTCGGGAGTAAAGATGGGACATCACGATTTCCTAACATTAAAAGGTTTTTTTTTATCTGCATGGCAGCCGCTCCGGGTCAGGGCTTCTTATAATCTCTATCACATGACCAGGGCAGCGTTATATCCTCCGCCTCTAAGCTATAAAGGTTTCAGATCTGTAACTGTAATAACTGTGGATAGTAAATCTGGAAAACTTTTCATTACACAATAATTTATTTGCTGGAACTATTCTACAGATTTAGGATCCACGCTCTGTGTAACAGAATCTAATGGGTTTTTGTTTTACCTTTTTATAGGATACATTTTAAAGTTTGCCCTTCCTCTACTAAATATTCTGATAACCCTGGAGAGCGAGTTGTGAGGTTTTCTTTTTGTAGTTGTTCCAGTTGCCTAATGTCTAAGGCAGAATAGCTGTAAGCCCAACACTTGTTTGTCTGACGGCTATCTATCCCATGCTCTCGCACACATGCGTACAGCAGCTCATCTGCATGTGCGAGCGATCTTAAAGGGGAACTATCAGCAAGTCAGACAGATCTAACCTGCTGGTATGTCCCTATTGCACAGGAGACTCTGAGGAGGAGGGGATGTATCTTATAGGATGTCTCTTACCTTCCTCCTCCGATCTATTGATTATAATTAGAGAGGGGTGGGCCAGATCAGCGCTATGGGGGCAGGCAGAGCTCCTAACAGTCTCACTGGACCAGGGAGCACACACCTAACTACACCGAGGATGACGGTAAGAGACATACCTTCCTCCTCAGCGTCTCCTGTGCAATAGGGATATACATTAGGGATTTACATTTCTGCTGAACCCTGTTATGTATGATAAAAGGTTCAGGCTGCAGCATGAAATGTGCCAAGAATGTCAGTGCATGACTATACACACATCATAGGACACAGATGAACAAGCGCTCATCAAGGTCTGAAGGTAATATGGCAATGGTAGATTAATACTTCTCTAGTTAACACTTACAATGTGCACGCTCGGCACACGGAGCTGGTTTATATAACACAATGCTTCAAAGCCATAAGAAGAACCTGGGGAAAATGGCCTCTGAACATGGCACCTAGCAATCGGTCAGGACCCTTCTTAGAATATGAGGGGGGGGGGGCATTTTCTCTATTTGACTTACACAAATACATTAACCTTTACGCAATATATAAACCTATTCACACACCTGTCTATAAGAGGGGGAACGTCTGCACATATTGATTATACCGTCAGGAAACCAGAGTGCATCTCTCCTCTACAAAAAGGCACAATGAGTAACTTGGCAAACCCTTCTTTCTCTTCTATATAAAACCTAAAACATACAGTATACAAAAAATATATATATTATAATTTTATTTGGAAACATAATGTACGTTCTTCTCTCATTTCCACAGCTCACAATATATGCTAAGGAATACTATAGGTCAAGGGGGTCAAACTCGGGCCCCTCCAGCTGATGCAAAACTATAATCCCATCATGCCTGGACAGCCAAAGCGAAGCTTTGGCTGTCCAAGCATGATGGGAATTGTAGTTTTGCAACAGCTGGAGGGCCCGAGTTTGGCTCCCCTGCTATAGGATAAGGCGCAGTGACTTTAGGCACTTGTTTACCTTGTTAGGCGACTTTTTTTTATTATCATAGTAATAGTATGTGTCAGAAACAAAAAAAGTACAAAAAAAAGGTGATATTTTCTGTAGCCTATGGCTCATTGGCAACTTCAAAGTGGTTCTGTATTGTAAGTGAAAGATAACAGGAGACGATTGTGTAACGCCCATCGCATTAGTGTCTATGGTATGGCGGCCACTAATGACATATTGCAGGAGGAGGCTCAGTAACATAGCACAACAGTCTGATCCTTCTCTGCTTTACAGAGCGCCTGCCTGGGACTGAGCCTGAGGAACGTGACCTGGACATCAATGTAAGGCACCTTGTTAGCGTGGCGTATCCCTGGATGACGGTCACACCGCCCATAGGTTTGCAGCATATAGTTTTTACATTGAGTGACGTATAAGGCCTGCGTGTGCTTGCACTTTCACGTACCACCGATAAAGTACATTGTGAATACCCATATAGAGAAAATGCCGACACCCGCAGAAGCCGGACCTGTGTGCTATATAGAGAAGCAAAGCCATAGTGGGGAAAAAAGATGAAATGATTGCTGGAGAAATGTCCTCTCTCCCTAGAACAGAGGACGGGAGCCTCGGCTCACCAGCTGCTGAAGAACTGCAACTCCCATCGTGCCTGGACAGCCTAAGCTTTAGCATGATGGGAGTTGTAGTTCTGCAACAGCTGGAGCACCAAGGTTCCTCATCCCTGCCCCAAGATCATCATATTGGCATAGTTCCGGTATAAAAAAAAGAAAGAAAAAAACAGCTCAATGGCTTCCATCGCTAACTAGATAAAGATGATCCAGTCCCTCCGCATCCAAACACCGCTTGTTTTTTTTCTCAGTATATAACTAGGTTACTAGTGCATCAATAAGGAGTTACCAGACACAAAATACAAGACGGACAATATTAAATACTTAGTGTAAGGTAATGTGAGAGGAGTAACTAGAAATGTGAGAACCTCCTTCCAATGTGTCTGTGAAAGGAGAACTAGATGAACCCGACCATGGTGTCAGCTGTTGACATAGCTGAAAGGAGCAATGAAAAGCGTTAAGGACGTTCCTAGCATTCAAGTAGAGGTGGTGTTCATTCACAGGTCGGTGCTAGACTTGGCGGTGAGGGCCTGGATACGTGCGGAGTTGCAGGACTTGCAGAGGATGTGTCCGTCTAATGGGTAGCAGCCCTGGTTTTCCCCTTCGGAGAGAAGGCTTCCACAATCCTGGAGGAGACATAAACCCATATTACACATATGAGACCTGGAGGCCGGGACTGTGCACATGGAAAGAAGCGTCAGCATCTTCTCCTGGGAGAACGTACCTCACAGCGGTAACACTGGACATGGAAGTCACGGTCCAGTGCTACAATGCGGACAGTTTCCTCCTGGCCAGGAGCGGGCATTATCGGCTCCTTACACACAGAACACCTGGGGGCAAATTTCCTAAAATAAAAGAGAGAAGAAAAAATTAAAACTTGTCACTGTGACCCAGTAAAAGGAGACCTCACATATTGCAAGAGGACCCCCTAAAATAAAGTGTTACTACCCTCTGCATTGGATTACCGATGGCTGAAGTTGTTGGATGCCGCCCTATGGCGTCCTATCTCAGGGTGGTATAAACTAGTGGCAGAGAAGCTGAACAGGATGATGGATCACTTACATTGTTCTGTGCAGCTGATCCAGAGATCTCCTCCTATATAACATGGACAATAGTAGTTCTCTCCATTATGTGCATGAGCCCAGTAGTCCTGGATATTCATGAGAAGCAGAAAACTCCGCCCACTCACTGCTGATTGGCAGTTATCTATCCATGCGGTGTATAGTCAGTCACCTGTCAATCAGCAGCTGGAGGTTGGGGGGAGGGGTGCAGCAATAATCCTATTCTCCCGCATATTAGGAGAACAGCTAAACAGAATTAGGTCAGTAATACACCAATCTGTTCAGCATTTCTGTCACTAGTTTATGCTGCCCTCATTTCAGGCTGAGTTGACACACACAGTAAAACTGGTGAAATTCACGGCAATCCTGCCAGCCTCCATGTCACGGTGGCAGTCTATGGGAGGCACGCACGCTTCCCCACTCAGAAGAATTAACAAGTCCATTCTTCCGCGCAGAGAGAGGAGGCGCATGAGCCTTCCATAGACTGCCAACATGACACGGAGGCTGGCGGGATTCCGCCGTGGAATTCTGCCAGTTTTACTCCATGTAAACTGACCCTAAGGCAGCATAACCCAAGTAACTCCCTAGTATTAGAAGTAAATTACAAATCTATATAACTTTCTATTTAAAAAAAAAAAATCTGTATTCCAGTACTTATTAGCTGCTGTATGTCCTGCAGGAAGTGGTATATTCTCTCCAGTCTGACACAGTGCTCTTTGCTGCCACCTCTGTCCATGTCAGGAACTGTCCAGAGCAGGAGAGGTTTTCTATGGGGATTTTCTACTGCTTTGGACAGTTCCTGACACGGACAGAGGTGGCAGCAGAGAGCACTGTGTCAGACTGGAGAGAATATACCACTTCCTCCAGGACATACAGCAGCTGATAAGTACTGAAAGACTTGTAATTAATTTCTATTATTAAACAATCTCAAATCTATATAATACTCTATCAGAAACCAGTTGAATTGAAAGAAAAAGATTTTTGCTGGAGTACCCCTTTAAGGCCCCAATTAAAGACTTCACTGTAGTTCATGCAGCTCCATTACATACTGGTTTATATGATATTATGACTGAACTGCAGAAAAAGTTCACTGAACTGTATGACTCTGTGTGAAGAGTCTGGTGACCGCTGCGGCCCCTTAAAGGACTGGATTTCAATGCCCCCCCAGGCCGTTCCACTTTATCCAGCAAAGCGCAACATACTAAACCATAACAAAATATATGTACATTCAATTGGCTCCAGCATAGAAACCTAACACACAGGATGCATCCCCCTGAGAGTCTACGGCTTTAGGACATTCAAATAAAAGAGAGATCAAAGAAAGAAAGTCAGTCGCAGGAAATTCTTATCGTGCTCCCCAGGATTTACGCGCACCGCCCAGGGATTAAAGGGATTACGGGAGAAAAAGTTCTCATTTCCCTGGTCACAAATAAAGATGTATTTCACACTTATCCAAGAAACTCCACACAAGTCTACGTAAATGAAGACAGATTGTTAAGGGAGCAACAGAGGCAGCTGCTTCTCTAATTGTTATAGGGAAAAGGTAGATCGCTAATATCCTAGTAGTCTTATAAGGAGATTCACTAAAAAACAAAACAAAAAACGTTACTCTTTTAAAACAACTGGTGACAGAGTTTTGTAATTTACTACTATTAAAAAATCTCCAGTTTTCCAGTATTTATCAGATGCTGTATGTTCTGCAGGAAGTTGTGTATTCTCTCCAGTCTGACACAGTGCTCTCTGCTGCCACCTCTGTCCATGTCAGGAACTGTCCAGAGCAGCAGCAATGCCAGAGTTTTTTTTTTTCCCCACCACTTTGCCCCCCCTCCCCATTTGCTTCAATGTCTTATTTCTTAGGGCCCTATTACACAGAGCGATAATCAGCAGGAGCAGGACGATTATCGCTCTATGTCATTGAACGATCATTGGCTGATCATTTCTTTAGGTCCTGACCTAAAACCATTGGGCGTGTGTAATACCTATGTGTGACAGCTCCGCGTGACAGCAATGCGCGCCCAATGGCTGATGACTGTAGTATAAAATAGCTCACCTTACCACGTTCCCTGGTGTCCTCGGAGGCCTTCCTGGTATCTACAGCTCTGCCTTCTCTGCACTGACAGTCCTCCGACCACTCAGCCAATCACAGGCCGACACAGTCTTCCGACGACTCAGCCAATCACAGGCCAAGACAGGCCGTCAGCCAGTGCAGAGAAGGCAGAGCTGTAGACACCGGGAAAGCCTCAGAGGACACAGGAGAAGTCCCAGGGACACCAGGGAACATGGAAAGATGAGTTATTTTATACTAAAGGGCTGCACGGACATCGCCAACTATAAATAATATTATATATTATATACATATATACACACACACCCTTGCTGCCCGATAGTCGGCCCCTCTAATCGCTCAGTATCTAGTAGATCTGCCCCCGTTTACGATCGGGCCGTGTAACAGGACCCCTAGTTAGAACAGCATTGCATGTATATCACAATGACAAGAAAAAGATGTGTCAACACTGAGTAATATTTTGAAATTGGTCGCGCTCAGAGTGTGACAAGCCGCAGCCGTTCTGCTTCCAATGTGACGGCGTGCAGGGAGCATGTACTTGTCTGGCACGGCAGCCACCTCACAGGCGTTCTATAGAGAAGCCATACTGTGCAGGCCCGCTCATTAGGATTCATCCTGTCACCGCTCCACCACGATGAGCGATCGCTCCGGTTCGGGTAGGAGCTTTGTTCCTCTCTGTGATGTCAGGTTGGGGAGATGGTTCGGAGCGGCAGTCTGAAGCCATTTCCGTCACAGTCCTCTAATTACATTTTCTCTTGAATTTGAAGACGGAGCTCTGAGATATAAACTTACAGATGTCGGCTCGGATTTGCCACAGTTATTGAGGGGTGTAATGTGCACTAACAGCCACAACAATCCGGGGCCACACTAATAATAATCCACAGTCCCGTATAATTGTCTGTACATTGTAATACACCGATCGTCTGCTGGGATACGTGCATCCAATAAGAAACAGATTACATGGTTCCGTGTATTGGCCGTGTTATCAGGTCCGTGCTATTTATTACCGGACAGAAACGCTCTGTGCTCTGCTGGGGTTCTATAGGGCGCTCTGAGATGTTCTGCTGCTATGAAGAGCGGGGGCCGCCCTGCTACCTGGCTAAAAGGACTATACATTACTTATTATTCATTCCCGTATTAGGTGGAGTATGACAGAGACTCCATGTAAAAAATTAGGGAGGGTGAAAAACTATAATTTTGGGTAGAAGTTCCCTTTTAATAATTTAATATTTGCTGTGTCCTTTCTTCTAATACTGGAACCTTTAGCTTCCGGAAGCAGTCCAGAGCAGGAGAGGTTTTCTATGGGGATTTGCTGCTGCTCTGGAAGTTCCTGACATGGACAGAGGTGGCAGCAGAGAGCACTGTGTCAGACTGGAGAGAATACACCAGTTCCTGCAGAACATACAGCAGCTGATAAGAACTGAAAGACTTTTTTTTTTTTAAATAGAAGCAAATTAAAAAAAAAAAAAAAAAAAAAAAAAAAAAAAAAAAGAAGAAAGAAATATAGGACATGTCCTAGTGCGGATTGCGATTGTGGTACGGATTACCAATGGACATGTATGGGAGCCGGATGTTATATCTGCGACATCTAGTATAAAAAAGCACTTAATCTAAGGGAACTTGTACTGTTCAAATTTTTACAGAAATGGAAACTGATGCAACTACGGATGAATTTCCATGGATCACGGAGAAAAAAAAAACAGCGGGAGGTTTTGTGGCCCAGGAAAAAAGAAAAACAAAAAAAAAACACTGAACGTGTGAATGAGACCTTAGGGTATGTTCACACTGAGCACAAATCGGCAGAATTCCACGGTGGAGCTCTGTCGCAGAATCCCACCTGCCTCAGTGTCAAACAGCGTCTCTCTGGGAGGACTTGCGCGTCCTCTGTTGGACACTATGGCAGGCGGGATTCTGCGACAGAGCTCCACCGTGGAATTCTGCAGATTTTGCTCAGTGTGAACATACCCATACTACGTTGCACAGGGTTTGGTTATAAATATCATCTAAATAGGCATGATCAATGACAAATCAATATTCCGAACTTTTGCAATGTTTTCTATTCAGAATATTCAGCAATTTCAAAACATAAAGGGAAAAAAATTTAATCCTACTTGTGGAAATCCTCAATGCAGTGAATGTGGCCGGATGCATCGACAGTGAAGGGGATGCCGTCCAGACTGCGGAAGCACACCACACAGATGAAGCACTGGGGGTGATAGGCTTTGCCGGTGGCTCGCAGGATCCTCTCCATGATCGGCTTGGCACAGACGCTGCACTGCTCCAACGTGCGCTGCAAAAGACAAACACACAAAGGTTAATACTGGTGTATGATCCAGGAATCTCACAGCGACCGCGCAGCATCAATACTGTCACCAGGTATCAGCTTCTTTACTTACTCAATATCATACGAAAGAAAAAATGTACCGATCAGACCGAGACAAGACAGTCCTCCCCACCGATATACCACAACACTGGGGTGTAAGCATCAGACACCGCCACTGATAAACATAACAGGGGCCATTCACTAAGCAGTGTAATGTGTGCGACTTGTAAAAAGCTTGTAAAAAAAAGTTGCAAAAAGTAAAAAACTGTGAAAACAAATTGACCCAGTAACGGTCAACCAGTTTGTGCAACTTTTTAAAAATTACAAATGATAAATTGGGCGCTAATCCTGGATTATGTGAATTTTTGGGTGAATAATCAAAAAAGGCAGAGTAAAAAAAAAAAAAAGGTCACATTAAAAAAAAAACATTCACCTGTCGAATCCTGGTTCATAAATAGAACTGAAATTTTATTTGCAGGTCTAAAGCCTCCAGCGTCTATGGCAGAGCCGCACATTGGCCGCAGACACTTACTGACCAACAGCAGGTGAAACATTAGTTGCCGCGTTTCGCGCTTCTTCCACGAAACCAATTCCTCATTCCGTCATCTATCATTTACCGCAGCGGATAATTTCAAATGAAAACTTTAGTTGTTTTGGGATTCAAGGGATGTAATTAGCCTGAACTTGGACGGAAACCAACAAAAACATTGCAGAAAGTCCCGTTTGCTACTAAAATAGCCGTCATGTTTAAATAGAATTTTTTCCTTTAATAAATTTCTTCCACTCTGACGACTTTTCGGAATCCTTGTTTCCTAACCAGAGATGTTTCTTTTTCAAGTTGAAAACTAGGACACCGTGTGGGCCACACACACACACACACACATACGCCTATATAAGCACACTGAACATCTTACATTTCTTAGTAAAGCAAATGCAATATACACTTTTTAATTGAGTGTGTGTGTGTGTGTGTGTGTGTGTGTGTGTGTGTGTGTGTGTGTGTGTGTGTATGTATATATATATATATATATATATATATATATATATATATATATATATACACACACACATACATACATACACACACACATATATATATACACACATTCATATAATAATAATAATAATAATAATAATAATAATAAATAATAGCTTTTGTATTATTCTTAACATATGTCTAGAATATGTCCTCAATTTGTGACCAATAGAGCGCTCCAACAAACAGGGACAGTGGCTGATCCTGCCAATCACTCTCGTGGCCACGGGCAGCATTATACCTGCAGTCATTGCGCCCCTGCCCAGCACTCCGGTGCTCGAGTGACATCAAGCTTTTGCAGAGAAGAGAGGAGTATGCTGGGATATAGATATATATTATATATATAGATATAGATATATATTATATAATTGTCATCCCGCTGTATAGAGCTCTAGTGACATTACATCTGGAATACTGTATCCAGTTCTGGAGATTTCACTAGAGATCCAACTCCAGCATACTTGGGTCTGTCCACACAGGAGCGAGCCCTGCCAACCCATAAGCCCAATAATAAGGGTTGGGTTGCAGCAGTATGCATGGTGGGTATTCATATACATAGCAATCCTGTGAGTGCGCCACAGTGCTTAGTACCATGGGTCTCCAAACTGCGGCCCTCCAGCTGTTGCAAAACTACATTTCCCATCATGCCTGGACATCTAAATCCAAAGCTTTAGCTGTCAAGGCATGATGGGAGTTGTGGTTTCGCAACAGCTGGAGGGCCGCAGTTTGGAGACCCATGGCTTAGTAAATGCTGCAGCCCCTTCATTCTTAGGGTCCTTTCACATGCAGCGATTTTTAGTGCCCAAGTACCGCTAACAAGCATCGATCAGCGAGATTGGCGCTTAAAAAAAAAACAAAAAAAAAACGGAGCAGGGGTCTATTCTATATAACAGACAGAAAGGCTGCTTCTATAACCGCTTATTATGTAGCAGAGCTGAACGTTTCTTTTCTGAATTGTGATAACTTAGATTAACCTGCAGTCTAATGAAAAATAAATAAGGCAAACTACCATACTGTATACTATTTTAAATCCTGTATACTATTTTGAATCCTGTATACCATCTTGCATGCTTCATGAGGAGCAAAGCCTCAAAGCTACACATCACACTAAGCCGCATGAGGTTTATATGAGGTTATATTATAATATTGTACCATTGTGATAGTAGTACCTATGTCAGTCAGTCAGGAGACGCTTGGGATAGACCGTCCCCTCTATCATGGGAAGATGCCAAGCGGAATGTGAGCTGCCTCCCAGCTTTGTGGATCACATATGTAGTCAGACATCAGACTGACAGACCCCCCAGCGGCGCTCCTTTTGTGCAATGAGGACACCTCCGTCTTGTGCTGGAGTACACAACACCCTTTAGTTCCATTTCAGCACAGACTGGATTTAAAATAAAAATCGTTAAAAAAAACAAAAAAAAAAAAAAAACACAGCGGCCCCAAGACCACCTCCACACAGCAAATCTACCCTGACACTTTCAATGCAGATTTACTACCAGCAATGACATCTTTCCCTTCTTTATGACAGATGCTACAAGTGCACAAAAAGTAACCGGATGGACAGTCTGTACACGGCTTCATAGGAATCCAGAAGTCCCCACATGTGTAACGGTTACTACAGCGTGTCTGACCGGGTTCTACAGAACTTGTATTGCATATACAGTAAAGACCCCACCACCAGATTGTGCAAAAAAAAATAAATAAATAAATTAAATCGGTCTGTTATGGGGGTGGTCTGGTCAAAGATCAAAGAATAGAAAATGCAGAATTAAGTGTCTAATTGAAGCAGGAACATGTACATATGGGAAGTGTTACCTATCACTGGTATCAGCTCTATACACCATCCTATTCCATTACTGATATCAGGATCTATACACCATCCTATTCCATTACTGATATCAGGATCTATACACCATCCTATTCCATTACTGATATCAGGATCTATACACCATCCTATTCCATTACTGATATCAGGATCTATACACCATTCTATTCCATTACTGGTATCAGCTCTATACACTATTCTATTCCATCACTGGTATCAGCTGTATACACCATTCTATTCCATTACTGGAATCAGCTGTATACACCATTCTATTCCACCACTTGTATCAGCTGTATACACCATTCTATTCCATTACTGGTATCAGCTCTATACACCATTCTATTTCAACACTAGTATCAGCTCTTTACACCATTCTATTCCATCACTGGTATCAGCTCTATACACCATTCTATTCCATCACTGGTATCAGCTGTATACACCATTCTATTCCATCACTAGTATCAGCTCTACACACCATTCTATTCCATCACTGGTATCAGCTCTATACACCATTCTGTTCCATCACTGGTATCAGCTCTATACACCATTCTATTATATCTCTGCTTGCTAAGCAACAGCAGTTGTTGTACAGTGTGTGAACATAGCCCAAAGGGGTACTCTGGCAAAAATTTAGTTATTCAGATTTGTAATTTACTTCTATTTAAAAATCTCCAGTCTTCCAGTACTTATCAGCTGCTGCATGTCATGCAGGAAGTGATGTATATTCCCCAGTCTGACGCAGTTCTCTCTGTTGCCACCTCTGTCCATGTCAGGAACTGTCCAGAGCAGTAACAAATCCCTATAGAAAACCTCTCCTGCTCTGGACAGTTCCGGACATGGACAGAGGTGGCAATTCTGTCAGTTTGGGTTTCGAAAGATTGAATGATTATTATCTTAAAAAAACACGGGGGACATTTATTAAAGCTGGTGTACTCTTACACGCTCCTGTCACACTGCCTCCCCACCGCCTGCCCATCTGGGGAGTGGGCCATATGTCACGGAAAAGGCCCAAAAATCCACAGCTTTTCTGGGGTGTGCAGCAGGGGTGCAGTCCATTCATGTGCCGCCATGACACCTCCATGTATTTATGCTGTTACTGGGCACATATAGTAATGTAGAAGTGCTGGTAAGAGTTGATTCTCATAGATCCATAACCGCAGCATTTAGATAGATATCATGTGCTGGCCAGTGACGGAAGGTTGTACAGTAGAGCGTATAGTACATGATGTTCGTTCTATATATACCACGATGGCAGCGTGCTGGGGTTTCATAACACTTTATGGTACACCCTGGTGTCAGTTCTCTCGTCAATTAATAACACCCTCGAAAAAACATCAGCATGTCGGCATCTGCATGCAACGCAATATAGAGATTAACACTCTCTTGTAAGATTACACTGTGAAGTGGAGGGAGGAATGGCGGCCGCTTCAGAATAGACGAGCTCCTGACCGTGAATCCTTCCAGCACGGCCCCAACGTGAAACGACCAAGACATACGGAAAACATTAACCCTTCTGTCTGCCAGCTCACTGTTACGTGGGGACCACAAGTGACCCAAAGGATTCCGCCTAGGACAAATACTGCGCTTAGGGGAAACTAGATTTCCTATTCACTGCTAAATTAACTGACCGGGCTTAGTTAGACTGCTAGGGGTACTCTGGCAAAAAAAAAAATTCTTTTAGATCAACTGGTGCAAAAAAGTTTCATAGATTTGTAATTTACTTCTATTTAAAATTCTCCAGTCTTCCAGTACTTATCAGCTGCTGTATGTCCTGCAGGAAGTGGTGTATTCTCTCCAGTCTGACAGTGCTCTCTGTTGCCACCTCTGTCCATGTCAGGAACTGTCCAGAACAGCAGCAAATCCCCATAGAAAACCTCTCCTGCTCTGGACAGTTCCTGACTTGGACAGAGGTGGCAGCGGAGAGCACTGTGTCAGGGAGGGAGGGAGAGATCTATGTCAACCCTTCATTGTTTACCATGTGCAGCTGAATTTGGTAGTGGCCGGGCCTAACGCCTCAGCTCAGTCTTATTGATTTAAATGGGTTGGAGCTGCAGACAGTCGCACTATGCTGCCACTCCTTCCATCTGATGACTAGGGTGGCTGCCAGTAGGAGAACCCCCAATGGTCATCAAAATAAAGTCCTAGAAAGTGTGGCCAAACCTCAATACCCCTCATCTGCCCTTTTTCCATTGTTTTACATTATTAAATAAAAAAAAAAAAATAAAAATGTACCCTTCTTTTAGCATACACAAAAATATGGTCGACCGCGTTTTTATGTACCTTAAAAAATAAAATAAAATTAAGCATATTGGTCCTTCTTTATAATGGAAGCCAATGGAAAACGGATATAAAAAAAAAAAAAAAAAAAAAAAAAAAATGGATAAAAAAAAAAAAAAGACGTAGTGTGAACCCTGTCTAGGGACACCGACAGTCAGAAAAACATCTTGGTTGCTAGGTCGTATCTCTCTAGCAACAAGCCAAGTCGGCTCCAGGTGGGCCTGGCACTATGTATCATATCCCATGTTATATATCAGTATACATTATATACCCCCGAGCAGTCTCCACAGGCAGAACATCTTACACTTATTATCATATAATTATATATAAACCGAAACATTTTTATAAATTTTATTGCTACAAAGAGTTGGATGTGAGACATAAAAAGGCTCCATACAGTAATACATCTGATTAGAGAATCATAAAGAACTCTGCTTACCGAGTGTGGCGTTGCCTTGGCGATGTCGGCGCTCACATTAAGTATCCACGCAACTCGGAGAAATTACCGGTGCGGCGGCTGACACTTGTATTCACGGTAAAAGGTGCCACCTCCCCGCACGCGGCTTTATTACTAAGTTTTGTTAATTATCATAACCTACAGACACTAAAAAATCTAAGCTAGTAATTTCTACTATTAGCACATAATAGCTGAACCAAGCCTTAGCTATGTGCCAGATAAGAACATAAGGGGGTAGTCTAAAGGGGCACTCCGGCATAAATCTCTTTGCAGAGGAAACGCGGTATTACACCGTGCTCAGTCACATACACTGTCTGTCAGGGACACCCACTTAAAGGGATACTCCGGCGAAAATCTCTGTTTCAGAAAGTTATACAGATTTGTATTTTACTTCTATTTAAAAATCTCCAGTCTTCCAGTACATATCAGCTGCTGTATGTCCTGCAGGAAATGGTGTATTCTCTTTAGTCTGACACAGTGATCTCTGCGGTCACTTCTGTCCATGTCAGGAACTGTCCAGAGCAGCAGCAAATCCCCATAGAAAACCACTTCCTGCAGGACATACAGCAGCTGGTAAGTACAGGAAAACTGGAGATTTTTTTAATAGAAGTAAATTACAAATCTGTATACCTTTCTGAAACCAGTTGATTTGAAAGAGAAAGATTTTTGCCGGAGTATCCCTTTAAGTAGGTGTCACTGACAGACAGTATGTAAATGAGCACGGTGTATTACCGTGCCTCCTTTGCAGCGGCAGCACCTGCGTGCAGCCTCCAGGCTCGTGGCCAGGGCTTTTCAGCAGCTGGGCCCCATGATGATCAGCCTAATAGCAGGAGGCCCCTCGCTGGAATTACTACAAGAATATCAGTTGTCAGAGAACATAGTACAAGGTAGAGGCAAATTTGGAAAGTCCTCCGCCAGACAGAGAAGCGGTGTACCTACTGCCCTGGCTGCATTGTGGGAATACACATGAATAAGATCCTGGACTGGGATAAAAGATTGCGGCCGACTCCACACAAAACTCAATGTTCTTGTAACGCGCCGACCACCAGCTTTCTACTAAAAATATACATTTACAGCCCAAAATAGAAGGAGACCCATGAATACTTTATTCTAATTCCCATCCATAATCCCATTACACGACATCTGCGAGAAGGACTGACGGCAGCGATGGAGTCTGCAGATTTATGGCTATTTAGAGAAGTGCCATCCATTCTCTGCGTTGGGGGCTGGCACTCCGCGGTTACGAGCTTTAAATAAAACATTGTATGAGACGTGGCCGACAGGAGCAGGATCTCGCTAATGGAGATGGAGTCTTACTACAAGGACTGAGAACTCCGCACTCATCTGGGCGTCTTATAGAGAGAACATAGCGTAAGAAATCCCAAACCCGGTATTACCCCGGAATAATAATTCTTAAAGGAGAAGTCCAGGGTGGAAAATTTGTTTTCAAGAGTCAGGAGGAGGTGGCTGAACATAACACCATGTACCTACCCCCTGGCTCCAGCGCTGGGGTTTACTCTCCTCCACTCAGATTCCAGGTCCCCTGGTCGCTTCCTGGTCCAACCTCGGCCGCTGACTGGCTGGTCCTGACATGTCACGACCAAGGTCCTTGTTCGAACCAGAAAACGGCTGGAGGACAGCGGACCCCAGTGCTGGAGCCAGGGAGGTAAGTGCATGGTGTTTTAAAAACACACTTTTAAAAACAAAATGTCCAACCCCTAAACGGATGTGACCAGCGACATTCTTTGTACTGTGCTGTGGAATATGTTGGCACTGGGCAACAGACATAAATGAATAGAGAACAGAAAGCCGGCACTGCGGGTGTTACAGGCAGTTTTCTATACCAGCACTTGCAGCTGTTTCTTCCACAACCAGCATGGCTTTGTCGGAGGGCGGCAAAGTTGCATCCTATGTTAGAGCGCCTTCACACGTACCGGATCACAGCGGATTGTGTGCTGCCAGTTCTGCAACAAAATCCACAGCAATTCTCAGAACTTTAATTTTCTATGGCTGTACAGTCTGAGGAATACAACAGGTTTAGTATAAGGGGCCGTCACATGTACCGGATCGCAGCAAATTTCATGTTTGGAGTTCCACAGCAAAATCCGCAGTGATCCTGTGTCTTAGATGGTGGTGGCAGATTTTTCATTCCGCTGCAGTATGTAAAGCCCCTTCCCACTTGACCCACCGCTGCCGGGCTTGTACGTTACCTGTCCACACTCCTACTTGCATCCCTCTCAGCCAATCAGTACACTGCCCCACCTCACCCACCGATTGGCTGAGCGGGACAGCAGGGAGCCAGAGAAGGAAGCGAGAGCGTGGACAGGTATCGTAATCCAGCAGCAGTGGGCTAAGTGGGAAGGGGCTTTACATCCTGCAGCGGAATGAAAAATCTGCATAAGCTACTTTAATAAATCTGTTGTACTCCTCAGCCTGTCTAGTCTACATTACCTATAGGCCGGTTTTAGAAAATCTGCCCTCCTCTGAGAGAATCTAACTGGCAGATTTATGTTGGAAAAACAGTTTTTCTTTATCCTGTAGAGATAATTTGGCCTATAGTATGAAGAAAAAGTGACTAGGCACTCCTACACTGAAGGGCACCCTTACGATCCCGTCAGCCCTGTCCCTGCTCCGCTGTATCATCATAGGTTACGTTTCCACCCAACAAAATGCTGTTCCGCCATTAGCTGTCGACTACAGCCACTCTATAATTAGGAGTCTAGGATGAAGTTTGCCAATTGAGATTTTTTTTTAGTAACATATGTTTCCATAACATAAGTATTTTTCTTCGCATCAACTCTAACGGCGACATCTCTCTCCCATTTTTCCTGGCTGGAGCGCCGGTGCACTCACTTCTTCAAATAGCAGCATAGACTCCCACACAAAAATAAAATAACATCCAGCGCTGCTCTGCGTCTGTTGACAGTGGAGGAAGTTGCTTCCATCTGCCAAGTGTGAATTATCCTCGGGTTTTGGCAGAAGCCGAGTAGTAGCAGTGTATCCAGTAAACAGCTGGGTGACTCTGCAGAAAGAAACTTGTGTTCTCTCCGTTCCCCAAGTATGAAAATAAGGTCTACTTTCTGTGAGCCGTTCACGGCAACGTGTCACAAAAACACCCACCGATATTACATCAGGCAGCCGTGCCCCCTTCTAAAAATGGAATGATTGGAAATCGGGCAGGCCGCTGGAGGAATGATAAGGCTGCAGGCCATCCAAAGGGGCTCTGAATTAGGCTGCAATTCACACCGCCAGTGGTTTTCCTGGTCCGTGGATGCAGTCCGCTAGCTACTTTCGTGATCCATGCAAAACCGTCCAAGTTGACATCCATTCTGCATCCGTGTCTTTCACGGACTTGTCCTATTTTTTTCATGGAATGGATTGAGGATCAATAAAAACACTGAACATCTGAACAGCCCAATACAAAGTAATGGGCTATAAACTTGTCCGTGTGCCCGGACAACTTCACGGAACGTGTGAATGCAGCCTTATATCAGAGGTTTTGCAATGCAAATATTTTGCCAGAGCCAATTAAAAAACAAAACAAAAAAAAACAAAAAAAAAAACAACACACATGTATCAAAACAGCAAACCCCTTTCTGGGCTATAGCAAATATATAGCCGAAAGATGAGATATGGAGCCCCTCCTCTTATCCTCACTGCCGGTGACATTCTGTATGTTATTATAGTGTGTGATGTCACATCCTTACTACTACAAAGGACTTGCTGAATCTTGCAGCCCCTTGTGTGCGGGCCTGGAGGATCTTTCACTATTCATTCCTATGAGAGCTCTTGGGAATAAACCGATAAACTGGCTTTCCATTGATATGTAAGAATGTGTAAAGCTGGACGTACACACAAGTTTAGCTTGAACTCTTCAATTTTGGTAGAGTGTTTCTCTGAAAATAAGAAAGTATCTTATATAAATTGTTTAATATTTTCAGGTAGAGCTGGGCGATATGGCCAAAAAATAAAATCTCGATTTTTTAAAAATTTTGGACGATTCTCGATTTAAATCTCGATTTTTTTTTCCTTTTTGCTAAATAAACAGAATAGTTTTGTCCTTGCAGCATCAGATACTATTTTAATGACATTTGAGACAACTGTATTGCTTCTCACTGTAACAGTGCTCCCCTGTAGTAGACAAGCCCCCTGTGTGCCATTCTGGGCCCCCATATAGTATAGGAGATCTTCTTTGTGTGTTTAGTAGTGGAGGTATAGTGGATAAGGGGTGTAGTAGTAGTAGTACAGGTAAAGATGAGGGGTGTAGTAGTACAGGTACAGATGAGGGATGTAGTAGTAGTAGTACAGGTACAGATGAGGGATGTAGTAGTAGTAGTACACGTATAGATGAGGGGTGCAGTAGTAGTACACGATAGATGAGGGGTGCAGTAGTAGTACACGTATAGATGAGGGGTGTAGTAGTAGTACAGGTATAGATGAGGAGTGTAGTAGTAGTAGTACAGGTACAGATGAGGGGTGTAGTATTAGTACAGGTAAAGATGAGGGGTGTAGTAGTACAGGTACAGATGAGGGATGTAGTAGTAGTAGTAGTACAGGTATAGATGAGGAGTGTAGTAGTAGTAGTACAGGTACAGATGAGGGGTGTAGTAGTAGTACAGGTATAGATGAGGGGTGTAGTAGTAGTACAGGTAAAGATGAGGGGTGTAGTAGTAGTACAGGTAAAGATGAGGGGTGTAGTAGTAGTACAGGTAAAGATGAGGGGTGTAGTAGTACAGGTACAGATGAGGGGTGTAGTAGTAGTACAGGTATAGATGAGGGGTGTAGTAGTAGTACAGGTATAGATGAGGGGTGTGGTAGTAGTACAGGTATAGATGAGGGGTGTGGTAGTACAGGTATAGATGAGGGGTGTAGTAGTAGTACAGGTACAGATGAGGGGTGTAGTAGTAGTACAGGTATAGATGGGGTGTAGTAGTGGTAGTACAGGTATAGATGAGGGGTGTAGTAGTACAGGTACAGATGAGGGGTGTAGTAGTAGTACAGGTATACATGAGGGGTGTAGTAGTAGTACAGGTATAGATGAGGGGTGTGGTAGTAGTACAGGTATAGATGAGGGGTGTGGTAGTACAGGTATAGATGGGGTGTAGTAGTAGTAGTAGTACAGGTATAGATGAGGGGTGTAGTAGTAGTACAGGTATAGATGAGGGGTGTAGTAGTAGTACAGGTACAGATGAGGGGTGTAGTAGTACAGGTATAGATGGGCAGCTAGGGGGGGATGGAGGGGGACTGGGGGTGACTGAGGGCGACTGGGGGTGATGGAGGAGGAGTGGGGGTGATGGAGGGCGACTGGGGGTGATGGAGGGGGACTGGGGGAGATGGAGGGCGACTGGGGGAGATGGAGGGCGACTGGGGGAGATGGAGGGCGACTGGGGGAGATGGAGGGCGACTGGGGGGAGATGGAGGGCGACTGGGGGAGATGGAGGGCGACTGGGGGAGATGGAGGGCGACTGGGGGAGATGGAGGGCGACTGGGGGAGATGGAGGGCGACTGGGGGAGATGGAGGGCGACTGGGGGAGATGGAGGGCGACTGGGGGAGATGGAGGGCGACTGGGGCATGGGAATGATTGGGAAAGGAGTACACATAGCCCTCCTCCCCTCACCCCGGCCACACATGCAGGTCCCGGTCTCTGCAGGAGGCTGCAGGGACTGTAGTGGTGATAGCGTCGCTGCCATTACTGGAGCTGTACAGCAGGATCAGGGGTGAAGATCCTGCTGTACAGCTCCAGTAATGGCAGCGACGCTATCACCACTACAGTCCCTGCAGAGATCGGGACCTGCATGTGTGGCCGGGGTGAGGGGAGGAGGGCTATGTGTACAGCTGGGGAAGGTCGGTCGCGGCTCTGGGGGACTGCCGACCGACCTGCACCTCGCCGCACTTCCCGCCCGCCCGGCACCTCCACGCAGCGCCGCCCCCTCACTTCCCGCCGGCCGTAACCTGCACCTCATGGCCGGCCGGCACCTCCACGCAGTGCTGCCCGCCCTCCATCTCCCGCCCTCCATCTGCACCTCCCGTCCGCCCGCCCGACTGACTCTCCGCGCTTCTCTGCCCGCAATGATTTTTTGTGAAAATCGAATTTACGATTTTCACAAAAAATCAAATCGATTCTAACCTTCTGGGCGAATTAATCGAATTAATTCGATTAATCGCCCAGCCCTATTTTCAGGGGATGTCTTTTTTTTCTTGAAGAAGAATTCACAGGTCACATGCACAGCAGGAACAGAGTGATTGCAATGGCAGCTTCTGTCCACCAGATGGAACTCACCACAGCACACTCGTACAGCACAGCAGGGACAACTTACAGTATGTCGGCTTCCAGCCACCAGGGGGAGCTCACAACAGCACTCTAACAGCACAGAAGGGACTACATACTGTATGGCGGCAGGCGATGAGATAAAGCCGTAGGGGACAATGGGGATGGTGGCAGGCGATGGGCCTCTTTATGCCTTGCCTGCACATTTACAAGTAGCGGCCGTGGAAGGGAATGTCAGGGTTGGTGGCAGGTGCAGGGATCTTTTTGTTGTTGTGGAGATAAACCACAGGTGCACAGACAGACATGCCGGCATGCATGACCAGCTTGAGAGTCCGTGTATTGCTCACGTATTATGGCAAATAACTGGATCAAAGTTCGTGATAGCAGCGATCTGTAATAAGAGCAGCGGCAGCAGCAGGCCACTGTTATCCTCTATGGGCTGCCCGGACAATCTAGCTGCCCGGACAATCTAGCAATCACTTGGGTAGCCCCCCCACGCCCCACACCACTACTGGCTCTTACCCACTCGCCGTGGCCGGCAGCGAGCTGTGAATGAGGAGCAAGCGAGCGCCAGTCCGCACCCAGCTAGGCTGCAGCTTCCTCCTCAGCGTCTCCTGTGCAATAGGGACATATCTAACCTGCTGATAGTTCACCTTTAATAACTACGCAAGGGTTTTATTTGCGCCATAATCTTTGAATCACAGCAATCTTCCTATCCTTTTTTATGTAAATCGAGCGCAAGACCACCGGTTCCCAAACTTTTCTCAAGTATTTCTGTTAATTTTAGTTGATCCTTACGAGGTCCTGAGGGCTCCTAGACTGATGGCTATGCTTCTGAACTGTACATATTGCAGTTTACCCCTGGGCAGTGTAAATGGTAACCAAGCAAAAAAAATAAAAAATCTCATCTCTTCATGGCGGTGCACCCAGCCTCCTTAGATAGATTAAATCAATCTTTAAATAACTTTACTTCTTTGCATCCTGTTACAAATGAAAGTGTGTCGATCAGTTCCATTTAATCTATTAAACATCCCACTGTCCTTAATTTACTTCTGTCTAGGAGAGACGGAGCTCTTAATGTAATCATCCTTCAAGGGAAAAGAGAGGAAATAACATTTTTTAATCTTGAGAGGGCTGAAACGCTGCCCTCAAGTTAAAGGCAGCCGCTTCCTTTGCTTGGGGACTACATAGTCACAGTCACTGTAAAAACTCACCCAACCGTAAAATACTCCGCGGAGAAAGGAACACTTCTAAATGGAGATGATGGGTTCCGTTTCACTAAAAGAGTCTCCAAGGAATAATGGAACAAATCCCACCCTCTATAGAGTCTCAAACTCTAGGACCAAAAGCAAACCCAGTGCACATTACCAGCTGTAAGTGATCACGGCAATGCTCTAGAAGCTTCCCATAAAACCTACAAGTTCTTTGTCTTCAAACTTTTACTTTGCTCCATACAGTAAGTACCTTGCCAGCGTTAGAAGTATTCCTTTGTACTGTCAGTATGATTTATATTTAAGTAGTGCGGCATGAGAATTAGGCACAGCGTACAGTGTTTTTATGGATTCGTACATCTCCGGCTGATAACATTTAAATGTAGCAGAGAGTAGGTGTATGCAGTGTGTACTCTTACATCATAGACACTTACATTAACCCATTTACTGGCAGCTTGCTGTGAGGTCTCTTCTTCCCCTAAGTCTACTACTATGTCTAAGGGCCCTATTGCATGGAGCGATAATCCATTGGTGACCATTGGCCGATCACGTCGTTAGGTTAGGACCTGAAATCATCGGCAATCGACAGCTAACGACTGAATGAACTGTTATACGTTACCGCTCTGAACTCCCGTTCTTCTCCTGTCCTCTGCTTGGCTCGTGGCTGCAGCTTTAGAGTGATTGGTCAGTGATTGGCTGAGCGGCCTGTCAGCTCAGAGACCGTTCTGAAGCTGCGGCTCCCGGAAGTGAGTGGAGGGCAGGAGAAGACCGGGAGCGTGGAGACGTAATGTATAACAGTTTAGGTCAAGGACTGCGCGGACATCGCCAACTATGTATAGATCTAGCAGATCAGCGCTCGTTTACATTATTGATCAGCCCATTTAATAGGACCCTTACTAAGCAACAACTTTCTTTGAAAACTTTAAATTTTTTTAAGTTTATTACAAGCCGCATACATAGCAAGAAGAAAGCACATTTGTTTGAATTCCCCCTCAAGAGAGGTGAGGTAGTAAACTGTATAGTAAAGTATTTCCAAGCTTTCAGTAAGAAAAGGTTTCCAAAAGTCACGACATTATTCACTGGATGTTTCCATTTTTGAAAGTTGAGGGAGGGTTATTAACCATTTAGTAAGATGGAACGACTAATGGCATTTAGAGATAGCAGCACTGTGGAAGAGACTGCTCAGGGGGGAGAGAAATCTTAGGGGACAGCTCACATAAGCAGCAGGAAGAGGGATGGGGGGGGTGCAGCCATGTACACTGTATAGAAGTATATTGAAAGACAGCTCACAAAGCAAATCAAGGAGGCTGAAAAGCAAGCAACATTGGGAGAAAAAGGTTTTGCACCATTATAGGTAAACATCAAGATTTTTTAAAATGTATTCCAAAAACATTAACGATTTAGAATTACTGACTGATATCATGGGCTGTGAAAAACTTGACTATGGAGAGCATCCATGCACCAAAAGGTCAGTTAAGGAAAGGAGAGGGTTAATACTTTGTCACATTCTGCATTGGTTATTTAATTACGGAGGGTGTTACATTCCAGCACATCCGCCTGGGGCTCTTCTTGTACTTTAAAAAAATAAATAAATAAAACTTTTCTGTGTACATCTAAAGAAATGCGCAGAGCCGCCACGCTCTTCACCGTCCTCCCCTTATAATATGTGGATATAGTTACATGTAGATAGGGTGGTGTAGAGCACAGAGCCCATATGGAAAGCTCCTGTTCCTATAGACATCCAGGTGACGGACACTGAGCAGACATTCGGAGCATGCATTATACAATATACGAGTACTGATACATAGATCTGCAATAAGCAAGTGCATTGTATGTAAATCAAAATGACGATGATATGTATGCCAGTGCAAATTTGCTAATTCAATATCGCATAACCTTTCCTAAAGGCAAATATTTCAAGTGAGATAACCAGTGAATCTTCAGCATCAAGTCAGATTAACATAAACCAAATTACTTTGAATGAACAATCTTATTAAAAAATGATACATATCAAGGCTAATTAAAAGAGAAAAAAAAAAAAAAGCGGACAAAACTAGCACTCACATTTTGGAAGAAAAGAAAGGCAGAAGTAAGAAGTACACTAATGGCTAAACAGCCTGCAAAGTTACTTACTGTTGTTACCATCCATTACACTATGCAAGTCCATCATGGCGCGGATCGGAAACGTAGAGATCTTCAAAGCATTTCAGCTACAAAAACACTGACAAGAAAAGAAACAACTGAACTCACCCGTCCTTGTGACTCCGACTGCCGCTGCCAGGTCCCGTTCACATCAGCAACATGTAGCGTGAGCTCTACTAGCGGCATCGAGTGACTGGGGTGGGACACAGACTTTAATTTTTGTGTCCATTAAAAAAAACGGATGCAGTTTGATCCATTTTTATTTTATTTTATTATAATGGAAGTCAATGGAAAAACAGATCAAAACGGATGCACACAAAGCCATCAGATTTTTTCTTTTATCTATTTTTCATTCTTTTTTTGCAAAAAGCGGATTGCAAAAACATAGTGTGAATGCAGCCTAATACTATTATGCCTGCTTCTTAGCCATTAAGTGACCAGGATGGGACAGGTCAGTGGGTTGTGACATAGCAGGAGGCCAGAGGAGAATGAGCCCAGCGACTGTCAGAGAGCTGGTGATGTGGCACTGCGGGGGCATGGGGACGTGTAAGTATACATTTTTATATTATGTTACCCGCACTGGATTTTTATTTATTTTTGCCAGACTTCTCCTTTAACAATGACTGACGCAAGTAGAAACTCCTATAGATACTAGAAAGCTGAGCAGGCGATTAGGTGCAACTCCAAGGGCCATGATCAGGTGACACCATCTTATTTATTTTTAGAGAGATCGAGCTGGCAGAGGATCTGGGAGAATCCAGTGGACTCTACCAAAGATTTAAAGTGTGCTAGTAATGCAAACACGCTGCCAGATTTGCAGACAGTTCCTTTGTTGAAGGGGTTATCCAGCGCTACAAAAACATGGCCACTTTTCCCCCTACTGTTGTCTCCGGTTCAGGAGCAGTTTGGAATTAAGCTCCATTTACTTCAATGGAACAGAGTTTCAAAACCCCACCCAAACTGGAGACAACAGTAGGGGGAAAGTGGCCATGTTTTTGTAGCGCTGGATAACCCCTTTAAACTGGAAGTCGGGTCTCCTTGGATAGAAACACGCAATGTGACCGTAAAGCACAAATCCACTAATGAATTTAAAGGTGTTATCCAGCGCTACACAAACATGGCCACTTGTTTCCAGAGACAGCACCGCTCTAGTCTGCAGTTTGGGTGCAGGTTTTGCAACTTGGTTCCATTGAAGTGAATAGAACTTAAATGCAAGCCACACCTGACCTGGAGACAAGAGCAGTGCGGTCTCTGGAAGAAAGTGGCCATGTTTTTGTAGCACTGGAGAAACCCTTTAATAGGGCTTGCATGCATTACAGTCAGAGAGAGGTGTTGCATATGGCGCATGTATCCAGCAACAGGTCAGCATGCATAGAAGTGTTGTTCACCCAACAGTAAAGCTCATATACGGACAGATATCAATAGAATGAGTACTCAAAAACAGATTTATGGAACTCAGAGATCCATCTCATATGGATTAAATGTTAATACATGTCAATGGGACCACTCACTCCAGCTCCATTGGATGCTATATATCTTTATTAGAAACATGTTGGGTTAATAAGGACTCATACATCTCCACTAAGGAAAATTTAACCCAGAGACCAAATTCACTTGATCTGTCTCTCCTGTTGCCTGGCAAGCTGTAACACCTCATCTGTAACCCCACCCGCCACTGACATCACACCAATCAGTAAGCACCTGGCAAAGGAGCGGGGAAACAACAAAACAGTGAGAGCCTCCTGAGCAGTATAGGGGAAAGGGAACACATTTGTTTCAATTGATCTCTTTCTAATCCATCTATGTAGATGGACCGGTAGATATATAGATATATATTTTGTTGAGAGTGTAAAGCAGAAGCAGATTGAGCCAGTGATGGGCAGATACTACATGATGGGGTGGATACTTGGCAGTTGGCTCTGAAGTGGAATGCATGCTGGGAGATATTACTGGCCAGTGCCATCTTGGATATAGACCGGCTTTCAGAAAAACTCAGGAACAGCGGCAGCTAGAAAGATGGGAGATGGCTCAAAATACTCAGTGGGACCTGGTGAATAAGACTGGCTAGGTTTGGGAGCATTTCATTTTTAGCTATGGGGTGGAATGTCCCTTTAAATCTGTCAACATACTGTAATTCTAGCCTGAGCAAATCAGATCATCCTAGTTTTTATTGCTTAAACAATACTACCCAATGTCAGGGACAAACATCATCTGATGGCTCCAACTATTTCCTCACTTTGATAAATGACTAAATTGCATTATTAAAATGGAGGTTTTTTTTTCATTTTGTAAAAAAACCCTTACTGAGGGAAGAACCAGAAATGGGACCATATGTTCATTTTTTTAGTCTGAAAACAAGGCTATCAACAAAATTATGGAGCAGAGTGTTGGTTTATAAAATGCAATATGTTTTTTCTGCATTACACAGAAAACAAAGTTCAAATGACCGACTACGTTATTTCTACAATACCATATAAACGAGAACAAAATAATAAGGAAATGCATGAATGAGCCAACTGATAATTTCTATGGACCTCCCATCTATGAATTTGTCATTGCTTATACGGGGCAAACATATTATATACATACCGATATTGCTACCATTTAATCATCTCACAGGCAAATTTTTTTTCTTGAACACACTATCACCAATCGCACAGGAAGACAATAATACATTGGAAGACCATGGGACGTTGGGGGGTGGGAGCAGCGAGCTCAGAAAAAACTCAGACAAACTTTCAAAAAACAAACAAACTTCAAGTACTGTAAATGTTGTCCTGGTCATATATGCTGTAAGACAACTATTGATGAGCTATACCTGCTTAATATGTTAGGATTTTGTAAGAGTTTCCTCGGTATAAATGAAAAACAAAACCTGTCATCACCTTTTATCTGGGTAACATGGGCCACTAAAGGTGTAGTTCTGAAACATATATTATATATATATATATATATATAGATATATATAGATATATATATATATATATATATATATATATATATATATATATATATATATATATTCTTTTAGATACAGTGGCACCTTGGTTTAAGGGTAACTTGGAGTTAGATTAAGAGCGTCTTGCAAAAAGAAATCAGTTTTTCAAAATTGTGACTTTGATTAAGAGCATTGCTTTGGTGTAAGAGCTCCCTAGCTCCCTGTACTGGGTGGGATGGGGAGAGGCATGGTCTGCATAGCGGGGTCTACAGCCCTGTACTCTGACCCAAATCACCATCCAAATCATAGCAGATCAACTTCAGGCTGGGGCTTCCATCAGGGGACAGGACTGTGGAGGTAATCTCTCCATAGCTGTAACCCCTCTTTTCCCGGACAGAGAGTGCTGCATGTATGTGCCCACATCTGCCCTGCTCATTCCTTCCTGCTCCCTGCAGTCTCTGTCAGCCCTTGTGTTTCCCATCCTTTCCATTTCTCCCTTCCTCTCCATTTCTGCTATAATTTGCTTCCACTGTACTTACACTCAGCTATTGACACTGCTGCTATAATGTGCCTGCACTCACACTCAGCTATACACACTGCTGCTATAATGTGCCTGTACTTACACTCAGCTATACACACTGCTGTCACTGGAACACCAGAGACCCGGTGCCATTGTTTTTTTGTTTTTTTAAGGCCCCTCAAATTCATTATAAAAAAAAAAATTATGCAGCTGGAATACCCAGGAAGTTATTAAATAAAAACTTAAGTCCTCCGGTACTTATCAGCTGCTGTATGTCCTACAGGAAGTGGTGTGTTCTCTCTAGTCTGACACAGTGCTCTTTGCTGCCACCTCTGTCCATGTCAGGAACTGTCCAGAGCAGCAGCAACCTCGCCTGCTCTCCAGACTGGAAAGAATACATCACTTCATGCAGGACATACAGCAGCTCATAAGTACTGGAAGACTGGAGATTTTTTTTTTTTTATAGAAGTAAATTACAAATCTCTGGCACCAGTTGATTTAAAATAATTTTTTCTTTTGGTGAATTACCCCTTTAATCCAAATGTCATTTACGGCATAGTATTTATAAGTACTATCCACGGTATCCTATAGAAATATTAATAGACATTTACATACATATCAATCTTGTACATATCATAACAGCATAAAGATCAAACAATGACATGACATAACACAAAACATGGATGACAGTAATGCACAAAAGTATGGGATATATATATTATATATATATATATATATATATATTAGTGAATTACATTAATTCTATATAATCTGGGAAGATACAGTGTGAGCTATAGAGGCGGCACACCAGCCCGCATGAGAGAATACCGTGCAGGACTATGCAGCCATCAAACCTGTCCATGGACCCCAAGGACTAAGATGAAATTAGAAAAGAAAGAACAAAAGCAAAATAGAAAAAAAAAGGATAAGTACATTTTCTATTCAACCCAAGTGCGTCTTGTTTAAAGCATTGCCAATTTGTGGAGTGCTGGGTTATTTATGAAGTGTTTGGGATGCTTCATTTAGGTAATAACAATCCAGAGAAAATTGGATGTTAGCAGCCAGAAGCAAAAGCTGATTATGACGTTTCCACATCAGAGTGTGTTTTCTCATTTGTAAAGAATAAAATAGAAGAGGGGGGAAAAAATGACATCCACGGATGTTTGTGGTGCAGGATGTTCTACAAGCAATTATCAAGAGAATGACAGAAAATTGACCCATTTACTCTGAAAAGTTCTTCACCATTTCATTTCATGCCCATTTCAGAACACGGCGTTCTCGTCCGGGCGGAGGGGGGGGATAGATTACCAGCTCGCACCCCTCCCTCCTCGCTCGCCCAATGTGTTACAGGTTGAAAAGAAGGAAAACAGCTGCCCTCTGCCATCTACCTGATGGTTGTTCTGCACGGTTACACAACAATCGCCTCTTGTAGGGCGCGTAGCATGTGATTTATTTCTGATCAGACGGGATAATGCATCTGAGGAATAATCACCGGCCTCATCTGTGACGGCCTCCTTTATGGCTGGAGCCAGAGATGAATGCTCCCTGGAAATGCACTGAGACATAATTATGGAGAAACATTTGGATTAAATTGTCTACAGCACAAATAGAGAGAAACCGGGGGCCGTGCATCGCTAGACGGCATTGTATTGTCGGGGGGGGGGGGGGGGATCATTGTGTTACTAATGGCAGCCGGGAGACAGGCGAATGATACCAGTCACTATGGGAGGTAAAAACAGACAGCTCTCTCTCCTCATATCTGCCATTATTCAAGCTGCCTGAAAATATAGGGGGTGTTATATGGTCAAAACGGTAAAAAGCATAGTAATTCATAAACTCCGGTACGTACAGCGTTATGATTCACCTAACGTATAGCAGAAATGGGCCGGATGTAGCGGTAACGCCCCACGGGCTGATACACAACATACAAGACTGTTGGATGGTTATGGACACCTTCAACGCTCTAGTTACGTGCATGTGTGTGCGGCCATCTTGATGCGTTTTGATCTTTTGTTGCTTTTTTTGATAATGAAAGTCAGTGGGAAAACGGATCAGCATTTTTTAGATTAGACAAAAATGCGGTTGACCATGTTTTCGTGTACATTAAAAAAAAAAACACAAGAAAACTAAACAAAGGATGCCTTTTAATTTTTTTTTTTATATAATGGAAGCCAATGGAAAAACAAATGCTTATGTTTTTCTATAAGTTTTTTTGCAAAAACGGATGAACAAACAAGAACAAAAACGTAGGAACCCAGCCTTGGAACCTTGAATTAAAAGGAAAAAAAAAGTTGCACAGAATTACAAGGTTACAATCACTTCCAGCAAGACAATGACCCTATTCACACAACCAAAACAACACAGGAGTAGTAGCTTAGGGACAACTCTGAACGCCCTCGAGTCGCCTAACCAGATTCCTGAGTGAAAACCAATCAAAGGTCTCTGTAGTAACCTGGAAATGTCTACTGACTGTCCTCATGCAGCCATTACTTCATCCAGAGCGGGAGAGGAGAACGACAGGGGGAAAGAAAAAAAAAAAAAAAAAAAAATCACCAAATCGCCATATCCACCCACAAAAACTGGAGCCTGGAATCACTGCCAGAGGGGCTGTAACTGCGCCCCCAACTGGAGGGTCTGAAGGCTTACGGCAATGCAAGATTTTAGTTTCCCCTTTTGAATAAATTTGCAAAGATTTCTATAATCTCTCTTTGTCATCTTTGGGCATTACATTCAGAAAGATGGGAGAAAACTAGAAATGTTTTTTTAGCTGCAACATAGCAAAAAAGTGAGTGTCTGAAGACTTTCTGAAAGCATTGTATTGGCAGTAATGAGGCCAGTGATAAGTCATGACCTCCTCTGCAGGATGAATAGAGGATGGAACAGATGATGACCAATGAATACAGCACACAGAACTTTTTCCATCATGATTAGTATGTTGGGTAAGGGTCTGAATTTGAGTTGCTATATAGACTGGGGAGGCAAAGTAGTCTCCGCAGAAAACTCTGTAGTCTTTAAGATGTCATAACCGTAACAGCAATACAAAGTGTCAAAAAAGGGCCCATGGAGCCTCATTTAAGAGTCTCAAAAAGCAGAACTAGCCAGATATCCCTCTGGGAAGGACCCGGCCTAGGGGTAGCTCCTGTAGGGAAACCACCAAATTAAGTGACCCTATAAGTCAATGTAATGACAAGGAAAAAACCAAGGCCAGGTAACCATCCACATACAGCTGTTTCGGGATGTTGCCCCTCATCAGTGTGGAGCAGGATTCTGGCTAGGTGGGATCAAAGCCTAGTAGAGCCATAAGAGAAACAGATCACTGATCTCATGGAGACCAGCCAAAGAAAACACTGTCGGCTGCCAGTTAGGGCCTGTTCACACTATGCAATCGGCACCGAAATTCCACACGCAACCCTAGAGTGCGGACTCTGCGTCGAATCATGCCTGCTATCTGTTTGAATGGGAGGGTTCGCACGCCTTGGCTCTCAGAATTGACATGTCAATTCTTTGAATGTCTAGTTCCAGACACGTCAGAATAGTTCTATCATATCAAACTCGGGCATAGATTAAAACACGTATGTCTACAACAATGAGCGTTGCATTTTGTGGGTTAGTTAGATGCGATAATCAAAGACGACAAGACGACGCAGCTCGAGCATTGGCATCTCTTTAACTTGGCGAATTAGCGTTTCTGTCACTACACATAAGCGGAGAGTGAATGAAAATGTCAGCTGTTTAGACAGTGAAAACAATACAGCGTTTCTCTGAAGTAATTAGCAAGGATAGCCATTATTTATTTAAATTAGTGGCAGACTTAGCAGTAGTCTCAACGCCGCTGCCAACTTGGCCGGGCAGCAACAAATGTGGAAAAAAAAAAACACAATGTTTTTGTGACCGAGACAAGTAGACAGTATAATGACAGTATAGATCATATTACAAACCACGGCCTAGAATCGTTCATCATCCTGCTCCTTCACCATTTCTCTAGATTTATATCGGGGTCTTTAGCGTTTACTTTTAATAGGATAACATTTCCAGTCTTGTATAGCAAAGAAATTAAGATTTCAATATATTCCACGCTTTCAGATTTCAGCCCGTTGGACGTTACTTGAAAGAACACCAGAGGGCAATAACTGCAAGAAAATCATTACTCCTCAAAAGCTTTTCCATTCTGAACCTAGTGTCGTCATTTTGAGTGACTAGACCAGACTTCTAGCATATTCACATAGGCATCTTAGAATATTAAAGGGGAACTCCAGATAGGAAAGCGTTAACCCTGTTCAATCCTCAATCATAATCTAAGCTTGTGTGTAATAGATGTCTTATGGACGTTTGCTGACTCACACCCTGAAGCTGCTGAAAATCCTCACTTCCTGGTCCACTCTGTCTCCACTCCTTTGTCCTCCCCCTCCCTGAGACAGAGGTCACATGATCTCACATAAATCTCTACCCTTCTCTTAAAGGGGTAGTTCAAAACTTTTTTCTTTTAAATCAACTGGTTCCAGAAAGTGCCAGAGAGTACTTATCAGCTGCTGTATGTCCTGCAGGAAGTGGTGTATTCTTTCCACTCTGACAGTGCGCTCTGCTGCCACCTCTGTCCATGTCAGGAACTGTCCAGTGCAGGAGAGGTTTTCTATGGGGATTTTCTGCTCCTCTGGACAGTTCCTGACATGGACAGAGGTGGCAGCAGAGAGCACTGTGTCGGACTGGAGAAAAAACACCACTTTCTGCAGGACATACAGCAGCTGATAAGTACTGTAAGACTGGAGATGTTTTTAATAGAAGTAAATTACAAACCTTTTTGGGTGAACTATACCTTTAAGGGTACAAACACACAGGGCGGATCTGCAGAGAATTTTTTGCTGCAAATTCGCAGTGAAATACACAGTGGATCCATTGTCTGTTTCTATGAGAAGACATACTCGCATCCCGCTGCGAGTATGTAAGGAAACCGCCCCGTTAACCCCCGCTGGCCGGAGGATATACATTACCTGCTTCACGTCCTGATTGGCTGAGCGGGACGTTCAGATGCTGGGAGCCCCCAAGCAAGCCGGAGCGTGGAGCAGGTAATGTATATGTTACGGCCAGCGGGGGTTAATGGGGCGGTCTCCTTACATACTCGCAGCGGGATGTCAATCGAGGGATGCGAGTATGTCTTCTCATAGAAACAGGTGATGGATCAGCAGTGGATTTTGCTGCAAATTCGCTGTGAGATATCCTCTGCAGATCTTCCCTGTGTGTTTGTACCCTAACAAGGATTTTTGTTGCATCCGCTCCCCCACTGTAGTAGGTCAAAAACTACTCTAAATAAAAATTGCCACCAAAAATGCACATTAAAAAAAACAAACCAAACAAACAAAAAAGTTCATTTTAAAATGCCAGAAAGGAAGGGCCCCTACACTGATACCTAAGAGAACAAATGCTTTTATTTCAAGAAAACTGCCAAGTTAATGGGGAACGGAGTGACTTCCTACGCTATCGTATGGAATATTAAATATGTAGTTTCAGCCAAACCAATACAAATGAATCATCATACAACTGGGTAACAGGAGCTCAGTAAATGCAACTACAAATTCTGCTCGGCGGGAGGTATCTGTCTTGGCTGAGCCCGCCGCACATCATCGTATAGTGTGCACTAATGTTCACATTCTCCGTTTCGTACCTCTGCTGCTCTGCAATTATTATGGGCGAGAATTAGTGACTGAACTTGTAAAATTTCAACCCGCAGAACTTTCTGTATACGGTCACACAGTTAGGCCGGGTTCACACTAGCTGTTTTCTTATTTGCTAACGGATCCAACAATATTAATTGAACAGTTAAAGAAAATCTGTCATCTGTAATTCTGGTTCCAGCCGGCTCACACGGTTAGATAGCTTTTAGGTCAGGGAGACACCTGGTACCTTTCATATATCGGTCTGTGCTTTCAGAATGTAGAGAAATTATTTTTTTCTGTGGTACAAGAAGTCCAAAGCTCCTGAATAGCTGATAGTGGTAATGTCTCCTCTCCCTGCATGACTGACACCTGGAAGCAGAGTCCCCAGCAGGATCAGGGATGGGAGGGGGAGGGAGGAGGTGTTACAGCTTAAACTTGGGAAAACTGCTTTGACTGTTCTTACTATATATTAAAAACAGTTTTCAACATTCTGGAAGCACAGACAGATTTATTAAAGGTACCAGGTGTCTTCCTGATCAAACAGCGTCATCAAACAGTGTCAGTGCACTGACGTTCCTTGAAACTAAGAGTAATTTATACTTAAAGGGGTTGTTCACCATTTTTTTTTCACTTTCAAATCAACTGGTGCAAGAGATTTGTAATTTCAAAACAAGCCTTAAGAGAAGATAGGGGCGGATAGGAGGCCTTGCCTAATTAGTAAGTACTCTGCCGGGATGTGTGTGTGGTGAAATCTTGAAAAACTCCTCATACTTAGGTTCACATAGCTTTAGCTTATCTGACCGCCTTCTTCCTCTCCGTATCGGTGAGCTCTCTGATCCCAGGCCTCTGTCTCTGAGAGGTAGCTAACAAGTAGTTTCCTTCCTACTTAGTCAAGCGTAGTTCTGTAGAGAGCGGCTTACTTGCACTGTGCTCTACTTCAGATCAGCTTTTCTTTCCTCTCCTTTTCAAGGGGTTCCCGAAGAATGAATCTATGGCATAGGCAAGGGGGATGCTCTTTAACTCCAGTTAATGGACGGTCAATTTCAGCAATGCAAAACGGTCATAGTCTTTGACACAAGGAAACAGGAACACACTTGACTGGCCTACATCAAGGCTACAACACGTCCTCACCGGTCTAGAGCAAGGCTACAACACCTCCCTAACTTCAGGAAGTGTGTTGTGTGTGAATAGACCTGGCTAAAGCTTCCTACACAACTGCAGCTGTGCACATGGGGACAGCTAGTGGTTGGAGTAGGGCACAGCAGCTACCTGTACTAACTGACACCTGACAAACACTTTAACCTGGGTGTGTAAAGAACAAAAACACATAGTGGGACACTACATATAAACCTTATTATTATAGCGTGATCAGCCGTTGGCCGATAATATTTTAAGTGTTGTTGTTATAACTTTCTGAACTTACTAGATATCCAGGTCCAGTCCAGGCAGCTATATGACAGCTATACTTACTGTATCCAGGTCCAGTCTCCTGAAGGCTGTTATATAACAGCTATACTTACTGTATCCAGGTCCAGTCTCCTGAAGGCGGCTATATAACAGCTATACTTACTGTATCCAGGTCCAGTCTCCTCAAGGCGGCTATATAACAGCTTTACTTACTGTATCCAGGTCCAGTCTCCTAAAGGCTGCCATATAACAGCTATACTTACTGTATCCAGGTCCAGTCTCCTGAAGGAAGCTATATAACAGCTATACTTACTGTATCCAGGTCCAGTCTCCTGAAGGCAGCTATATAACAGCTATACTTACTGTATCCAGGTCCAGTCTCCTGAAGGCGGCTATATAACAGCTGTACTTACTGTATCCAGGTCCAGTCTCCTGAAGGCTACTATATAACAGCTATACTTACTGTATCCAGGTCCAGTCTCCTGAAGGCGGCTATATAACAGCTATACTTACTGTAACCAGGTCCAGTCTCCTGTAGGCAGCTATATACCAGCTATACTTACTGTATCCAGGTCCTGTCTCCTGAAGGCAGCTATATATCAGCTATACTTACTGTATCCAGGTCCAGTCTCCTGAGGGCTGCTATATAACAGCTATACTTACTGTATCCAGGTCCAGTCTCTTGAAGGCAGCTATATAACAGCTATACTTACTGTATCCAGGTCCAGTCTCCTGAAGGCGGCTATATACCAGCTATACTTACTGTATCCAGGTCCAGTCTCCTGAAGGCTGCTATATAACAGCTATACTTACTGTATCCAGGTCCAGTCTCCTGAAGGCAGCTATATATCAGCTATACTTACTGTATCCAGGTCCAGTCTCCTGAAGGCGGCTATATAACAGCTATACTTACTGTATCCAGGTCCAGTCTCCTGAAGGCTGCTATATACCAGCTATACTTACTGTATCCAGGTCCAGTCTCCTGAAGGCAGCTATATATCAGCTATACTTACTGTATCCAGGTCCAGTCTCCTGAGGGCTGCTATATAACAGCTATACTTACTGTATCCAGGTCCAGTCTCCTGAAGGCAGCTATATACCAGCTATACTTACTGTATCCAGGTCCAGTCTCCTGAAGGCGGCTATATAACAGCTTTACTTATCTATTGAGGCATAAATCTAATGCTGAAACACTAAAGTGCAGCAAAAACATCTGGAAGGTCACACAGCTCATTATAGGGGATGCTTTATGTTTAATTCCCACCTTTTAATGACCTTCAGCCCTGAATAAAGATCATGAAACAAAAAAACGTATGAACCGTTAACTACCAAGTTGCACAATGCAAATCGTACTTATTAAATATGAAAACCTAAGTCCCTGTGCCAAGGCACTCGGTTTCTGTCCTTGATCTATTTCAGAACGTTAATGGCACAGGACTGTGACTAATGATAATTTCTTCCTAGGCGGAAATGAAAGCCGATATTGCAGAATAATAGTAACACAAGATCTGCACAAACTCTTATTAAGGGCTCACCAAAAAGAGAAACCTTCACTCTACCTGGATAAAACAGACACCAAAAACACAAAATAAAGCAGCACACCAGATGTGTACCATGTACCGATGTACCATGTACCAATAAAGGAGACCAGATGAGCTGCTTTTAGTAAAGTAACATCCATCACTGCACAGTTTTTCTCCCCCATGGGTCTAATAATCTCCTGGTGTATTCCCTGAACTGGGACCCAGCTGTCCCAATCTCCCCAACTTCCAGTCTCAGTGGAGACCAAATGACAGTACTTCCTGGAGATTTTACCCCCCCCCCCCCCCCCCCCCCCCGACGGACTGGTGCAGTGACTGGGGCGGGACACTGCTGCAGTCACTGATTGGCTGAGTGGGTAAAATCGCACCTGCTTGTGACGTGCAGCCCAGGTTGTGATGTACCCAGAAGCCTGGTGATGCAGCACAGCGGACCATTGAGCACATTGTGTTTAATCATCCCCCACCCCCTGCCCATAATGATTTTTTGTTCCTGTGCTGTTAGCACCGTTTGGTGCATTGCCCCTCCCCCACTGTGCCGATCCAGCTTGGCGATATGGGGGCAGGCAGTGCTCCTAACAGTGCTGTGGACCAAGGATTACACTGCGAAAAGCACAGGAATGGCGCAGAGGAGGGAGGTAAGACTCATACCTTAAGTTTCAGCTATCCGTGCGCAATAGGGACATATGGGCAGGTTAGAATCTAGGATTCTAACCTGCCGATAGTTCCCCTTTAAGAGATGAACGTGGCAGCTGTTTTGCAGAAAGCAGAATATGCACAAGTTTACTCCAATGTTTGGGCTAGGTTCACAGCTGTGTTGGAGACTGTCACAGAGTCTGCTCAGTACAAAGAGACAGACAGACGACTGACAGACAATCAGCTGCTGTTGACTTTAATGGACACCATCAGGTTTCTGACTGGTGTTTGTTTAGCCGGATGTGATCGGACACATCCATGCAGTGTTTTTAGTCCGGTATGATCCTGCGATGGAGCTCCGACACAGATCTGAACATAGTCTTACACTGTAATGTCCTTGTCATTTCCGCAAAATATTCACTTAAAGGAAGCGGACTAAGGCGGCAAAGACCAAGGAATGGCAGCGACACTCCGAGAACAATATATATATCGCTCCACTTAGCAAAACAAAACACAAAGCTATAACCACATGACAGAAAGAGTAAGTGTTTGAGAAACAATAAAAAGTGATTTAGTGGCATTAATAAAAGGCTGCGAGAAGGAGCATGTTACCATTAAAGTAATTAATAGGTCATAAAAGCAGCGAGATGAAAGTCAGGAGCCGTTCAGATGCAGCAGCTTTCTGGCTTTACTTTGACCTTAACTTTAAGTACAGTGGACGGCCAGCTCTCTATGCCGCCGTAGCAGTGGTGCAGTATTTACAGGACCAGGATGTCATAATAAAGATCTCATTATCACAAGTGAATGAAACACAGAGCGGGATTAGCTTCTCATCTGCGAAAACAATAAAGGCTACGGGAAAAAAAACAATCTGGTGTTATCAGGCGCGGGAAGTCGTTTAGGCCATAGAAACTTAATTGAAATATTTATTGGCTGTAAAGTGTTCTGGGAATTATAATATGCCGAATTATTCAGAGACGATTCCGAAGATTTTATGTACTCAAACTTGGTGGATGAGGCTGACGGGGGGTGAGGGAGGAGCCCCGGAGAAAGGGAGGAGCCCCGGAGAAAGGGAGGAGCGGTCAGCGGCAATCACTAGAGGATATAATAAGAGACTAATATGGGCTGTTTGCTGGAAGGGTTTATACCACCACCTCCTGCAGGACACACAGCAGCTCATAAGTAATGGACAACTTGAGAATTTTTAAATAAAAGCAAATTCAAATCTCTGGTGCTTTCTGGCAACAGCTGATTTAAAAAGAATTATTTTTTTGTGAACAACCCCTTTAAGATCTTGTTTTTGGACCACTGTCCCTGTGCAACTTAGCACAAGTACACACAATACTGCATAGGTAATGATTTGGGGGTAGGATGCCAGAAAGGATGCTTGCTATTAGATACACAGTGTCATTTCAATAGTTAATAGAATATTCTTTATTGAGAGACATTAGAAGCAAGGAGTTATATGCATTCTGACTCCATAGAGACTGTTTCTTACCAAAGTAGTTTTTATTTTATTTTCCAAAGCCCAAATGTAGTGTACTCCTTTAAGAGCAGTTATCTGAAGAAAACGAGAGATTGCACCTTATTACACACAGAATATGTAGTAAAATAGCGGGAAAACAACTTACTCATTTTCAATGGTGACAACCTGAAAGCCGAATCTCCTTACAAGACAGATATTCAGCTTATACAGGTAGGTGACAATGTACGGTGGGAAAAGACAATTAAAGCTGGAGTGCTTGTACAAAACAGTGTGACATTTTCACTTTCAAAGAACAATTAAAGAGAAGGTGTTGCATAAATGTTTTTTAACTGATTAGAGTTGGACACTTAAAATTTCTTTTATTTTAATCTGTTTCTCTTCTCTAACATTTTTATTTATCTCACTTTTTGTACATTGTTATGGGGGTGGCCACATTGCTTGGGCTGGTTTTGTTTTTTTTTAACTGCATTTAAAGACATGCTTGACAGCAAGACTCATGGACATAGACAATAGACAGACTCTGTCCCCTTGAGATGAATGTGAGACATTACTGAGCGCGCTCTGTGACCTGTGAAGAGGTCATTCCACAGGGAGCTGCTATTGTCTCCTCTATCTACTGGTGTCACATGACGCTGCAATGCTGTACAGATCAATTTACAGCAGCCTCCTCTTATCACTAAAGACTCAACAGGAGCTTAGTTTTAGCCCCACTGGTGAGAATGAGAACTACAAGATTTTAGGATTATTCTATAATATAGATTTTAAAAAAATTGGAAAATTAGAAGGAAAAAAAAACCCCCAAAAATTAAAAAAAAAATTAAAAAAAAAAAAAAGGGGGATCATAAAAACATTAATTAAATAAGAAGTCATTTTCTGATGACACATACCCTCTAAAAAAAATGGGATAAGGACACTTATTGGTTCCCCTTCCCATGTGAACAATCCTTTTCAGGTTAAGAACAGCTGCTTATACACCTTCAAAACTTGCTCAGCACAGACGAATGCTTGTGTTCTCCTGCGCAATAGGGACATATCAGCAGGTTAGATTTGTCTCACCTGCTGATAGTTCCCCTTTACGCCTGCATTATTTATTTATATAAATATATATATTTATATATATATATGTATTCAGCTAATGAAGCACTGACTCTTCGGCTGATCGCTGGGGCCTACTACACAATGTAATATTGGCCTATTCAACCAATAATTGCCCATTATAGTACGCCCTTTATAGTTGAAGATATGCTAGGATAACCTACTTCTTATACTTGTAGTTTCCCGCATAATTCCTATCACAGTAGATGTGATATAAAGAAAGTTTGCAATTTACAGTTTTTTTTTGTTTTGTTTTTTTAAAACAGGAAAGAGTCAAAAATCTGGAAGTCCTGTGTATCCCAGGCCATCTGAGTGCTCACAGAGAGTAAGTATAGCTGTTATATAGCAGGCTTCCAGAGACCGAACCTGGATAAAGTATAGCCGTTATGTGGCAGCCTTCAGGAGACTGGACCTGGATATAGTAAGTATAGCTGTTATATAGCTGCCTTCAGGAGTTAGGACCTGGATACAGTAAGTATAGCTGTTATATAGCTGCCTTCAGGAGACTGGACCTGGATACAGTAAGTATAGCTGTTATATAGCAGCCTTCAGGAGACTGGACCTGGATACAGTAAGTATAGCTATTATATAGCCGCCTTTAGGAGACTGGACCTGGATACAGTAACTATAGCTGTTATATAGCTGCCTTCAGGAGACTGGACCTGGATACAGTAAGTATAGCTGTTATATAGCAGCCTTCAGGAGACTGGACCTGGATATAGTAAGTATAGATGTTATATAGCTGCCTTCAGGAGACTAGACATGGATACAGTAAGTATAGCTGTTATATAGCTACCTTCAGGAGACTGTACCTGGATACAGTAAGTATAGCTGTTATATAGCAGCCTTCAGGAGACTGGACCTGGATAAAGTAAGTATAGCTATTATAGAGCTGCCTTCAGGAGACTGGACCTGGATAAAGTAAGTATAGCTATTATAGAGCTGCCTTCAGGAGACTGGACCTGGATACAGTAAGTATAGCTATTAGATAGCTGCCTTCAGGAGACTGGACCTGGATACAGTAAGTATAGCTGTTATATAGCTGCCTTCAGGAGACTGGACCTGGATACAGTAAGTATAGCTGTTATATAGCCGCCTTCAGGAGAATGGACCTGGATACAGTAAGTATAGCTGTTATATAGCCGCCTTCAGGAGACGAGACCTGGATTTCTGGTAAGTTCAGCTTTGTTTTACAGCATGATAACAAAAAATATGTATATTGCATACTTGCTTTATATCACATCTACTGTTGATTTAGATTTTGAAAGTTATAGCGACAGAGACTAAGTTGTATTTTGCAATGAAGTGTAAGCCTTTAAGTATCTTGTATGCAACTTTCTGAAAAGCAATAGAATGAACTATAACTAAGTGTATTACTCAGCATGTACTGTGTACAATCGGACAGATTTGCTCAAATATTCATGACTTTTTAAAGTTGCCGTTTCAACGTAAAGTAGTGAGAAATGCGACATAATGGTCTTAATGATAGCATTGAGCAGTTTAAATGGAAATTACACAGTGCTTGAAATAACACAGTGACAGCACTTCTCATAAATTACTCTCTAAACATCACACATAGAGGGGACGGCTTTATTATTGTGCCACCAAAATCTGTAAATTACAGTTTCTCTTATTACGGCCAAAACTGTGATCGAGCAGATTTTACGCTAATTGATTGACTTCATTTTAAAGCACATTCTATTGTCAGCGCATGAATAGTTCTGCTCCTAATGCGATTCACCGAGAACTGTTGTGTTACAGAAAATATTTTATTTCACCGAAGGACCTTTCTACATGGATTCGTACTGAAATACTTTCACACATCACGGTGTAACCAAGGGAGGATGAAAGGAAAGGCTATTTCTACATGTGCATTAAAGGGGTACTCCGGCGGAAATCCGGCGGATTATCAGCTGCTGTATGTCCTGCAGGAAGTGGTGTATTCTCTCCAGTCTGACACAGTGCTCTCTGCTGCCACCTCTGTCCATGTCAGGAACTGTCCAGAGCAGGAGAGGTTTTCTATGGGGATTTGCTTCTGCTCTGGACAGTTCCTGACATGGACAGAGGTGGCAGCAGAGATCACTGTGTCAGACTGGAGAGATAACACCACTTCCTGTAGCACATACAGCAGCTGATAAGTACTGGAAGCCTGAAGACTTAAATAGAATTACAAATCTATATAAACTTTCAGTTGGAGTTTTTCGCTGGAGTACCCAGTCAGTGGGGGGTGCTGACCTTAATTAAGGGAACAGTGAGTGAGGAACTACAATGCAGACAGGGAATGTCATATTCAGTGATCGCCAACCACAGACCAATGAAAATCAATGGTGATGGAAATGCAACGAATATTTAGTTATATTATAGCAGCTGCACCTGCAGGACGACTATAAGGACTCATTAAATCCGTATATTAACTGTTTAACGACCCAGAAAGGCTCTAACATTACCGGCCATCCAGCGGGCGGCATAGGATCTGCTTAGGAAAAGAAGCCAGCATCATTTAACCTTGTAGTCATCTTCCCATAATGCTGTCTTTGGAAACAAGACAACTGGCTGGAGTCGGCTCTTTTAATCTTTTAGAAAGAGTCTGAACTTATTCTTCATATTATTATGTGCCAGGTACTTGGAAACCAAATGTACGAAACGAAGAAAGGGAACAAAAAAATATTAAAGTCAAAATGAAAGTCAAAAGTGATAAGTTTGGCTGTGATTACAGGATTGTTTCTTACCCTGGGGGACGGTCAGGACTACCCAACACCTACACAGCAGAGACGGGCTGTATTACGGGGATGGGGGGAGGGGAGAGATATTTGGCTCTGCTTGTAAGGTAGTTTAGACCATATACACTTTTTAGTAACATGGCGTGCAGAGTAGCCTTTACTGTAGACTAGTAGAGTAGACATTACCAGTTTAGTTACCAAAATAATTTTCTTACTTTTAAAGTGTCACGGTCCTATTTTTTATTTGATCTTTTTTGCAGAAATCAATAGTCCAGGCGATTTGAAGAAACTTTGTAATTGGGTTTATTAGGCAAATATGCCATTATCTGCATTCAAAAAGACTTTCCCCAGGTCCCCCCCCCCCTCTCATTCACTGCTCATTATCAGGAAATCTCGGCTCTTTTACATCAGTCGGGCCCTGTGTAACCTATGGAGAGGGGAGGGGGAGGAGGGAGATTAGTCGCCAGCAGAGAACAAAGGATTACACAGTGGAAGCTGTATGAAAGCCGGTATTCAGAGGTCAGTGGTGACTTCAGATAGCCCGGTGATGTAGCTGTAAATTAACTCTTTGTTGTCCTGTTTTGGTGCCTCATCTCCTTCCACCCCTCCCCTCTTCATCCCTCCCCTCTTCATAAGAGAACCATGAAGACGGGGGGACAGCTTCAAACTGCTTTTTCATGATAAAAAGGCATGTTCCGGCTAATAAACCCAAGCTCCTGATATACAGCAAGATTTAACAGCCCTTCCTATATATCAGCCTGCTTCTAGGTGTCAATCCAACAAGGAAGGAGGAGAGGAAGCTTTCTAGCCTGCAGCAGATCATGAACTTGGAAAAGCCTTTCTGATACTGTGTACCTAAGAAGAAAATTATTGTTTCTACATCCTGGAAGCACAGACAGATATATGAAAGGTACCAGGTGTCTCCTTGACCTGACAGTCATAACAGTGTCAGCAGTGTGGAACATGAATTACAGCTGACAGATTCCCTTTAAGCCTGTTTGCAGACAGAAACCATCATAAATTAGTTGCGGCAGGAGAGCCTGCGCCTTACCTTGTCTGCCCATCAGGTGAGCGGGGCTTACAGCTGGCATATGCCACAGCAAACCTAAGACTGCCCCATATCTCACAGAGCATTGCTAAACCGGCGGATTACTGAAGGCTGTAAATAGCTTTGATCATTGTTTGTTGAAAATTGAATTACAAGGTGTTGTCCTTGGAAGAAAACGTACGACTTACAGCCAAATATCGGTAGAATTTAAACGATAATCATTTCATGTGTCGTTTATCAAATCTCTTCAGCTGACCATAAAATTCACTAAATAAGAGCTGAATGTACACATGGTTCAGATGGAGTAAATGGTCGTAGCAACGATTGTAACTAATGACCATGGATAGGTTTGTTATAGTGAACGATATCAGGTCGTTCCCAAAAGCGCTCCTTTGCAATCATTTATCGTAATCGTTAAAAATCGCTTAGTTTAATAGGACCCCTTATGCAGAGTATGATTGTTGGGGGAGACAACTGCTCGGACCACCACCGGCCCAAGTCTCCCTATTTGAATAGAGCAGTGTCTGTGAGTGTGCACAGCCGTACCATTCACTGTCTATGGGAGTAGCTGAGTGTCAGACTCCACCGATCAATACATCGATCACCTACCGACAGGATAAGCAATTAATGCTGTGAGACAACTCCTTTAATATTTTCACATATTCTATAAACTCTAGGCCTAAGTTAGACTGGGTTCACACTGCATTTTTGCAGAAAGTTTACCGTATCCGTTTTTAAAGGGGTACTCCAGCAAGAGTTTTTTTTTTTTTTTTTTAATGGGGATTTTCTGCTGCCATGTAAAGAGGTGGCAGCAGAGAGCACTGTGTCAGACTGGAGAGAAAACACCACTTCCTGCAGAGCATACAGCAGCTGAAGACTGGAGTTTTTTTTTAATAGAAGTAAATTACAAATCTCTGGCACTTTCTGACGCCAGTTGGTTTGAAGGGAAAAACAAAAAATTGCCAATTAAATGGTTACTTTTTTACATGTGGTCCACCACATTTATGTGTATGCTAAAGAAAAAGAACACATCCGTTGCAAACTTTTTAAAAAAAAAATAATGGAAGGCGATAGAAAAACGGATTGCAAACAATGACATCTATTTTTTTTATAAAACTTATATACGCTAAATGTTAATTGAAGCTGGCCTTACTGCGATGGATTTTATATGGAAAGGTGTCGCACGTTTGACAATGGTTGTGATATTTTCAATCCATCAGTGATTCCATCTTGCATTGTTTTCTCGCAGCACAATCCAGGTGTGTCAAGTTGCCAAGATTTTACTTGGACTAATGAAATGACTAAGAACCCTAAAATAACGCGGCGGCGGCACAGCGGAGAAGCTGAAGGTTGTTCATAGCATCCACAGAAAATGGATGACACCATCAGGAGCGTATGGCTGTGCTATAAATCCACCTCTGACAACCTGAGAAAGCAGAACATTCCTGTTTGTTGCTGGGAAGGTAATGTAAGTGTAGCGGCGAATTCCTGCGAAGACACGTCTGACATTCCTCAAGAGACACAACATATTTCATTTACATTAAATTCCAGCAGCTTCTGTTTTGGTGGGGGGAGAAATCCTGTGAGACAAAAAAGCAAATATCTTGGTACTTACTATGTAGCAGGGCTCGCAGAACGCTTTCTTGTCCACAGCGTAAAACGGCTGCCCACGCAGTTTGCTGTTACAGGTCATGCAGGTAAAACATTCCACATGAAACACTTGGTCCATAGCCGTGCATCCAGTCCCTTCTCCTACTACATTCTCCCCACAGCGAGAACAGCGACCTAGAACAGAAGAGCGGCCATGACACACCGACAACTTACAAACGTGGACTGTATGGTATGAAAACACGTCACTTAAAGGGTTAATCACATCTTGGCCCTTTCAAATCCTTGGACAAACAAATGGGTGCTGTAGTTATAACTCTCAAAATCTAAATCAACAGGGGTGTGACAAATATAGTTTACAAATATAACAGCTATACTTACAATATCCAGGTCAGAAGACTGGACCTGGATACATTAAGTACAGCTGTTATATAGCAGCCTTCAGGAGACTGGACCTGGATACAGTAAGTATAGCTGTTATATAGAAGCCTTCAGGAGACTGGACCTGGATACAGTAAGTATAGCTGTTATATAGCTGCCTTCAGGAGACTGGACCTGGATACAGTAAGTATAGCTGTTATATAGCTGCCTTCAGGAGATTGGATCTGGATACAGTAAGTATAGCTGTTATATAGCTGCCTTCAGGAGATTGGACCTGGATACAGTAAGTATAGCTGTTATATAGCTGCCTTCAGATGCCTGGACCTGGATACAGTAAGTATAGCTGTTATATAGCTGCCTTCAGGAGCCTGGACCTGGATACAGTAAGTATAGCTGTTATATAGCTGCCTTCAGGAGCCTGGACCTGGATACAGTAAGTATAGCTGTGATATAGCTGCCTTCAGGAGACTGGACCTGGATACAGTAATATAGCTGTTATATAGCTGCCTTCAGGAGACTGGACCTGGATACAGTAAGTGTAGCTGTTCTATAGCTGCCTTCAGGAGACTGGACCTGGATACAGTAAGTATAGCTGTTATATAGCTGCCTTCAGGAGACTGGACCTGGATACAGTAAGTATAGCTGTTCTATAGCAGCCTTCAGGAGACTGGGCCTGGATACAGTAAGTATAGCTGTTCTATAGCCACCTTCAGGAGACTGGACCTGGATACAGTAAGTATAGCTGTTATATAGCAGCCCTCAGGAGACTGGACCTGGATACAGTAAGCATAGGAATTATATAGAAGCCTACAGGAGACTGGACCTGGATACAGTAAGCATAGGCGTTAAATAGAAACCTACAAGAGACTGGACCTGGATTTCTGGTAAGTATAGCTTTGTTTTACAAAAAAAAAATAAAAAAAAAATGTAAACTGTGAAACTTGCTTTATTTCACATCACACATTGATTTAGATTTTGATAGCCATAACGACAGGGCCACTCTAAAAGGATTAGTCCGGTCACAGTAAAATTCTGAGAGCTGGCAGGGGACAAAATAAAAATCAAGGATTGCTCACCTCTCTCTGTATCGTCAATACGCCACCTGACCGGCACCGTGACCCCCAGAATGTCAGAAGGCATTTTTCCCTTGTTGAGATTACATCTTAACCCGGCGGAAAATACCCATCCCGGGTAATGGAAAGCCCGCTCAGCCAATCAGCCACTGCAGCGGCGTCCTGCCCCAGTCACTGGCTGGCTCAGTGGTCAGTCCATCAGCCGGGTTGTGACGTCGACAAGTGAGCATGGTGTGGGAAGCGAAGTAATTTCTTCTATGGCACGATAGAATCTCGCAGCAAATTTTTTACGGCAAATACGGATAGTTTCGCAACAGAGACTGCCATAAAGGAAAAAGCTGTCTACAAACTAAGATTTGAGAAAAACCTAATATGAAAAATCTCTATTGCTTACGTCAATAACAGAACGGCATGCTGAACGTTACACTTCATATTTAAAGGTTTGCTAAAAGTTCTTATTCAATCAAGCTACATAACTAAATTACATTTGACTTCTAATTACTATTGAGCCGCCAAGTTAAAAAGCCCACGATGTGTAGTAGATTTCCGCACTTACATCCGCTTGACAAGAGAAAGGAAGACTTCATTAGGGGCCACATGGACTGTACAAGAATGAGTGCTTAAAGGGGGTCTCCAGTTTAGAATCTAATTTCATAAAAGGGTTCCTTCAGGATCTTCAAGTCTTGGTCAGGGTGGAGAATGGTTACACAGAGCACATGTTCTGTTTGGGCAGCCATTCATCTCCTGGTCACTACACATGCTTGGCTGGTGTGTCTCAGGATTCTTTTATAATATAGATAGAAAAATGGGAAATTAGAATTTATTTTTTTTATATAATATGTTTAACCCATAAACATTTATAGAATAAGTCATTTTCCAATGACACATTCCTTTTAAATACTGTATTACTTGCTGGATAACTTACACTTTCTTTGGGATAAATCTGTATATACATCACTGAAGCTCTGATGTTTTTTTGGCTATATTTTACTAACAAAATTTGGGTTTTATTGTTATTGATAATTGGTAAATTGTGTTTATTTAGTCGCCCAATAGAGCAAACTCTAAATATGAATCGTGTTATTTACCCACCCGATTACTATGGTCTATGTGATGTATTTCTGGCCCTGTAGGTCTTGTGCTTCATTACCCAGACAAAACACTGACTTACATGGGCACTTTGTAATGTGTTACCCATAGGTGGCACTGATCAGTTACTGGAAGCTTCTGCACACAAACTGCTGATCCCTGAGATTGCAGCAGGAGAATACGCTGAACAGCTTCGTCAGGTGACTCTTCTATCAAGTAGGAATTGTGTAAAGAGGAAAACCCATTTAAAACTTAAAAGGAGAAGTCCCACACAACGGACATATAACAGAAAGACAGGGGAGTGGAGGGAAATAAACCACGTTAGCTCACCCGTCCTTGTGCTTTGTAACACCGCTCCAGGGTCCGGGGTTACCAGCAGCTGGCGACCTGCAGCTCTGCTAGCTGCAATGTCACATCCTTGACTGAGTGATTGCCTGCTCAGCCAATCAATGACTGGTGCGGGACACCGGGCAATCGCTCAGCCAATCAGTGACTTGGGGGGAAAGGGAAATCCCCACAGCCAGCAGAGCAAGGTGTGTGACGTATCTGGTTTCCAGCTGCAGATGACATCCAGTGGGAGGCATGGGGACGGGTATGTTTACCATTTTCTAACTCCCCTGCCTGCTGATTTTCACTTTGGTGGGACCTCTCTTTTAACTGAAGAGAATATATATTGGGGGAAAAAAAAATCTCAATGACGTCCTTTTTATCTGAAGAAGAGGTTCTCTACCTCGAAACGCATCTTCACCTTGAGTGCCCTTAATTGTGCTGAATGTTTTCAGGAACATCGCACAGTAATGTGTTTTCGAGAAAAGGTGTATGGGCAACTTCTCCATTACCTCTACTAGAAGTGTTTAAGGCTATGCTCACACACAGTATTTTGCAACCAAAACCAGGAGTGGATTACAAACACAGAAAGGCTATGCTCACACACTGGTGAAATTTAGTGGATGGCCGCCATTTAATGGCAAATCACTGCTGTTATTTCGAAACAATGACCATAGTTTAAAAATTACGACAATTATTTATCATTAACCCCTTCAAGACAGAGGCCTTTGATGCACAAAAGTCCGGGTCAGATTAATGCAATGTTCCTCCCCGCCTTCTAAGAGCTATAGCGCTTTTATTTTTCCACCTAAAGGGCTGGTTGCGGTGTCATTTTTTGCGCCATGATCTCTAGTTTTTATTAATATCATATTGGTGTAACAGAAAAATTTACATTGCTTTTTATAAATTTTGTTGTGATATGTAGTTTAATAAAATCAGCAATCCTGGTGCGTTTTCCCCCCCCCCCCCCCCCCGTTTACCGTGCGGGAACAATAATGTTAGATCAGTGTTATCGGCAATCTATGTATAGAGCCTGCCTGAGAGCAGACTCTACACATAGATCGCTGATGCGACAGGACGGAGGTAAGGAGCTTACCCCCGCCTGTCGGCACATGCGATCGGGACACCTGCAGTATGGCTGCGCGGGTCCCAATCAATCAGTGACAGATGCTTGATCTGTCACTGAGCACTTTAAACGCCGAAATCGCTGTAGATCACAGCGTTTAAGGGGTTAATGAGAGTCAGCTGCCGGATCGCAGCTGACTCTCAATACCTCCGGCCCAGGACACTGATGTGAGCGGGATTGCTCTCACTGCAGCGATCCTGCTCACATCAGGAAGCCCCGTCAGTTACAGGAATGTTTATATACATTCCGACTGCACGCAGTATGTGCAGTAGGAACGTATATATACAGATTGCTGACTGGAAGGGGTTAAATGGCGGCCATCCAATAGATTTCAACAATGTGTGAGCATAGCCTTTCTGTGTTTTCAATTCACTCCTTGTTTTGGTTGCAAAATACTGAGCAAAAATACAGTGTGGGAACATGGCCTTAGGCTATGTTCACACAACATATTTTTTGTATTAATCACGGCCATTGTTGCACATTGCAAATAAATACAAAAATACATTGCATTGAAAATGAATGGGATCCCAGATGGAGTGTATACACTCAGTCTAGGATTGCTAGTGGCCGCAGTAATAACTGACATGTCAGTTTTGTGCAGTCGCTATTCTCTTAAATAGCGGCCACACAAGCCTGACCGGTCACGCAATGGAGAGTGCTGCTCCGACCGCACTATTGTGTTCAATGGTGAACTAGGATGAGGGCGCAAACTGATGCGCCTGCATCCCAATTCAATAGAATTGAAGTTTATCCCGGCCAGTACTGCAGTACTGGCCGGGATAGACTTCACTGATACCAGCCGTTCTGTGACATGGCTGGATCACAGAACAGCCGGTGTCATATGTAGTGTGAACCCGGCCTTAGAATGCAAATTCATCCCTGATCCATTGGCATGTATGTCACGTAAAAGGTTTTATATAAGAATGTAATCACATAGCAGTTTGATCTATGGGAGTGGAAAAGATAATAGGAGCACAGAATATGGCAAAAGAGTTGGGTGAGAGCACTGTACAGCGGAGTCAGAAGGGTCTATTAATCCCAGGTGTCACTGGGTTTTTTTTGTATGTGATCCTGACATACAGGGGGAGGTTGAAAGGTAACGGCGAAGGCCGACGACCTCATTTAACCCAAATGACTTCCATGTAATTATCTGTAAACATTTTCTCCTTGACTTCCCATAAAGCCTGGAAGCCTGCTAGCGTGTTTAATTAAATCCCGCCATTCAAAGCCTATCTGCTCCAATACAACTTTTAATATGCCAAGATCCGGCTTTCCATATTCTGACTAATATAGTTATTAGCTGACAGCTATGTGGATGCAGCAATTACCATGCTACATGGACCCAGGGCTGGGAATATTTCATGCAAATCGCAAGCGCTGCCGCTACAGATTTGCCCTTTTCCAATTACTTGATCAATGGGCCATAATAACAGTGGATAAGCTGTCGGCTCCATGCTAAATGAAATGGATGAATGGGAGATAAGTATGTGGAGACAATAAATTGGCAAAGACACAGACGGCGTAAAAAAAAAAAAAGAAAATAAAAAGGTTTGATCGGTAAGGCTGGAGGAGATGATTAGCATTACAAGTGATAAAACTATTTGCTTTAATGACGGAAATGAATTCGGTTCAGCGCGATGCTTCAGGCACTCTGACTGTGCTTCTAGATCTATAGCGTCTAAACAATATTACACTTAACCTTTATCCCCGTAACCCTTAGTCGGATGCTGGAACAAGCCAGCAGGTCATCAAAGAGCATAAACATATTCACTGAATGCTGGTAGTTTCAGAGAAACCAATCCTACACGGCAGCTCCGACATGGTTTAGCCAGCTTACTCCTCTGTAGAATCGCCATCTGGGAACCGATCTGAAAAAGTCACGTCGAAAAAGCTGCCAATTATACTTTTTTTGTTCTTCTTTTAGCCTAAAATACAGCTGCCTGAAAAATACGGGAGGCGAAGTGACGATGTTGGGGGAATCTGGAGGAACTGTAAGGGCCTTATCACATGGAGCCATAACCAAATCCATCTGATTCAGCCGATTATCAGATGATTGGGTCTTTAGATTCGAACATAAAATAATCGTCCACCGGCCGCGCATTACTACGTGTAATTTCCAAGTGTAATGGTGCATTTACACGAAACGACTAATGTTTGAATTTTCGCGATAATGATCGCATTTGAGCGATAATCGGCTCGTGTAAACACAGCGAACGATCAAGCGACGAGCGATAAATCGTTCATCGTGATCTTTCAACAAGTTCTCAAATCAGTGTTGGTTGTTCACTGAAAATTCGCAGATCGCTTTGTCTAAACAGTCTTTCACCGATTCACCCCATGTGTGAGATGGGCTTAAGCGATCCCAAAACGATTTTTTTTTAAACAATAAATCATTCTGTCTAAACGCTGTACGTTATTAAAAACATATCATTACTTCAAAATCTTTAATTGTTCGATTAGGCGAATTATCGCTCCGTGTAAACGCACCATAATAGTGATGGGCGGCCGAAATGGTTTAATATTACCTTTCCATGCTCCTAGCTTTCTCCTGCCCTCTGCTTGCTTCCCGACACCGTGGCTGCTGCTTTAAAGCATGAACTGACAGACCGCTCAACCAATCACTGGCCAGGAAGCAAGCAGAGGGCGGGAGAAAACCGGTAGTGTGGAGAGGAGATTTATATCAGTTTAGGGCAAGAGCTGCACGGACATCACTAACTAAAATATATATATATATTATATATATATATATATGTAATAGGCTCAGTACACAAACGCCAATCTAGACACTATTGATCTAATAGGACCCTAAAGCACCTCTCTCTCTCGTTGCATAAAAAGGTGTGAAGAGGGACTAAACGTTATGTGATAAATTCAGCTCTGCAACACGTGCATCTTTAATGCGGCTGTTAGCTTTTGCGATACAAACTAGAAACTGTTCTCCATGCACCATGACGATAGCACAAGATAAAGGCGTACATAATGTGAACTGAGTGAAGTGTAAATTATCGCCAAAATCAATGCACATGCTGCTTTCATATTCCTACAAAAAAAAAAAAAAAAAAACAGAAATCACTCAGTTCAAAAGCTGTTTTAACAGATCCGAAAGGAAAATTGCCACTCAGTCTTCTAGAATCTTCTACAAAAACATCCAAAAAAGTAAAAAGTTCCTTTTTAGTAATGTCAGTGAAAGTCGTGACCCTCAGCCTTTTCTGGTAGTCGCAGGATTCTCAAGGTGTTCCTACACAGTCTGTTCTCTAAATCATTTGACTTCTACCTCCACAGATCTGCAGCTTTCTCCAAGGACGTAATAGTATGTGGCACAGATCAAACCTATCGTCTCTCTCTAATACTTTGCCCTCCACAGACTTCCTCCCCTCCCTCGAGGCCTGCATGTCCTGTCTGATGAGGCCTACATCTATTTTAACCTCATTACTGTGGCCTTGCAAAAGGAGATCGCTGTGAGCATTCTCTCTGTACCCTCTTTTGTGGTAGCTTCACTTGTTTCACCTAACTTGTTTTGGAGTGACAACCCACATAGCCAATCATGGGGCGCGGTGCTGTCCCATCTCTGTCACTGTATCGCTGAGTGGGCTGTCACTCCCGAGATGGGTCCTCCCGCTGGGGGAGCACAGAGAGGTAAGTAAAGGCTCTTCTAAGCACAGGTACATATTAGAGGTTTTCTACTTCTAATGATGAATTATGTCATATCCACTTTAAGGTACAGTCATATGTACAGGATATGCTGCAGAATTAACAGTGCAGATATCAATGTAAGTAATGGAAGACAACATTAAATCTGCTACAGATCCTGTACACGTGACATGTACATGTATTCTTAACATCAATTATAATTCACACTATACCCAGACCTATTGGGCCCCATAGAGTTCCTTAGAAGTCTGACTTCTTTCTAATCCAGAGCGGACGTGCTGCAGTGCAGTCTTCTCTTAGCTCGTTCTACCGATCGGTACAGGTGGGAACAGACAGACCAGGGCCAATCAAAACTTCTCACATGTCTCTATGAAAAAAGTTGTTTGTAACGACAGTGACTCTTTAAAACTTGGTTGCCATTGACTAATAATAAAATATAAAAAATAGACTAAGGTTCACATAATATAAAGTCACAACATGTCGCTTTCATCAAACCATTGAGAAGGGCCCAGACCTGGTTTGAAATCTTTGGCTCATACAGTATTTTTAACCAAAGCCAAGAGTGGGTCAAAAACACAGGAAAAAAAAAGGGTAAATCTTAAAGGAATAGTCTTCTTTGTGTCAGTTCCACTGATTTTAGCTAAAAATATCCCAATGTGTGAACCCAGCCGTGGCAGACAAGGATGTGGAAAATTGGGTGAATGATGATGGAATTGGCAGGGGTAAAGAACCACAACCTACTATGCACACCGCTGTAGATACCTAGTGAGTTAGATAAATAAGATTGTACATAGTAACACAGTTAATGAGGTTGAAAGAGTCCATCAAGTTCAACCTACACAAAACCCTACTATGCTGATCCAGAAGAGGCAAAAACATTTATGAGACAGATGTCAAGTGCCCCGTCACAGGGAGAAGATTCCTTCCCGACTCCAATGACAAACAGCACAAATCCCTAAATAACCGTCCTATCACATGTAATCTAATGCCCATAACTTGTAACATTATATTTTTCAAGAAAAGCATCCAGGCCTCCCTTGAACTTAAGAAATCAGCCATGACACCATCATGTTGTAGAGAGTTCCATAGTCTCACTACTCTTACAGTAAAGAATATAGAGAGTTCCATTATCTCACTGCTCTTACAATAAAGAATATAGAGAGTTCCATAGTCTTACAGTAAAGAATATAGAGAGTTCCATAGTGTCACTGCTCTTACAGTAAATATTATAGAGAGTTCCATAGTGTCACTGTTTTTACAGTACACAGTACAGTATGCTTATCATTTTCTCAGGTTTTAATACTTTCTAGTCATTTCTCACCAAAATACTCTTCGGAAGGAGGGTTCTCCATGTCATACAGCATCTTCTTCGTCAGTCTATCCAGTTCATCCTCTGGCCGCAGAGCAGGACCTCCAGAAGAGTAGGATGGCTGCAAGAAAGAAGATTTAGAAACATGTAAAACTTTGTAGGCCAGAAGAGCATGGGACAGTCCAAGGACCATCGAGGAGTTGCATGGCCGTTCATGGTCTGCTTAGAGTTTATTGCTCAGTATTCATATAACACGCAGCAGATTGGCCCGGGGTTCCCCACTGTGCACACATTTAGTTCTTACAGTCAACAATTTCCTTTACACTTATAATCCATTGTTAGAGTCTCAGCAGGTTGTATCTTACCTAATGTTCCAGGCCTGGTGCTGAAGAAATATGTGAGAATCATCGATATAATTGGATTTTTTTTTACTTGAGGTCTAAAGGGATTAATAGGTCCTTTAAATGCTTGTCTAGATCTGTCTTCTGCGCTGTATTACACATGTGGGCATTATCAAATTAAAGAGCAGAAATTGCCTGGTTCTAATGGGCACTCGGGGCATTCATTTGTCGGATTAGTACGAAATCTGGCCAGTCTATTGGTGGGAAGCTGGGAGCGATGGAGGATAATCGGGTGTGCAGAGGGTTCTGAATAATTAGATATATGCATGGGGGGGGGGGGGGGGGGTATGTCACCAGATATACGATCAATACTTACATTTAATTGTTTCATCACAAACAACCTCACATTTTCTAACATTAAACTGATCTCGGAGCCACTCACCACTTACGTGACTGAAGCCAAATCACTAATAAATAAGTATTTTTGCAGATATCAATATTAAAAGCGATTTTAGGCAACTGTGTTGTAATGTTTTTAGGCAAAAAGCCTCTTTCTGTACTCAAGCTGTTTCCCAGCCTCCCCCCCAACCCCCCCTTACTACTTATCTGTTCATTATCAGACAAAGTTGTCTACATGACAGAGGAGCAAAGTGAAGATGGATTTACTGTGTCCATTATAAACTATGGAGGGGGGAGGGGCCGAGGTGGCTGAATGAGCAGGAAGAGCAGAGAAGCAGCTGTACAGTTTGGAGACTGTGTGCGCACATAAAATACTGGATTCACAGGTCAGAAAGATCAGTGCTTATCTGGGATTGCAGGATGATGTGCTGTGCAGGGCTGCCTTTTCTCCTCTCCGTGCTCACTCATCCCCCTCGACCCCTCCCTTCTCAATAGACCATAATAGACACCGAAATACTGCTTCTTCTGAAGTAAGGTAGGAGGCTGCAAAACAGGTTTTCGAGTACAGAAGGAAAATCTTTTGCTTAATTAAACCTATTACAGAGTTTCTTAAAATTGCTTGAACTATTGATTCCTGAAAAGTGACATTTAATCACGCATTAAAGGGGTATTCCACCCAAGAGATTAAAAATTAAATGCTCCCACATCTAGCCGGTCTTACCAAGTCCACATGAGTATTCTCAGCCATGTCCAGTCTTTCTAGCTGCCGCTGTTCCTGAGTTCCAAGTTTCGCTAAAAGCCAGTCTATATCCAAGATGGCGCCGGCCAGGAAACTACATCTCCCAGCATGCATTGCACCTCAGAGTCAAGTGTCTGCCCATCGCTGGCTGAATCTACTTCAGCATTACACTGTAAACAAAATCTCTTTCCATCCATTTCCTACCTATCTGCCTATCTATGAATCTACATAGATTAGAGAGAGCAATAAACGAAACTGTTTCCTTTCCCCTATACTGCTAAGGAGGCTGTCACCATTTTGTTGTTTCCCCTCCCCTTGGCCAGGTGTTCACTGATTGGTGTGATGTCAGTGGTGGGTGGGGGTTACAGATGAGGTGTTACAGCCTGGCAACAAAGGAGACCGATCATGTGACTTCTGTCCTCCCCCTCCCTTCTGAGACCAAAGAGTGGAGACCAGGAAGTGGACCAGGAAGTGAGGATGTTCTGCAGCCTCAGGGTGTGAGGCAGGATGTGCTGCAGACAAAACGGCCCAATTCATACAGTATAATAGAAACCTATTACACACAAGCTTAGGGTGGTATTACACGGGCCGAGCAGGGCCCGATAATACCTGTAAACGAGCAGCGATCTGCTAGATCGTTGCTCGTTTACTGGGCCTATTACACGGCCCGATAATCGTTTGACAAGAGCTGCAAGGACATCGTTACCGATGTCCTTGCAGCCCTTGCTAAACTGGCATACATTACCCATCCACGTTCCAGGGCTGCTCCTGCCGTCCACTTCTCCCGGGGGTCCCGCGCGCTCTCTAGCGTCACAGCAGCCTGTCAGCTGGTAGGCCGCTCAGCCAATCACAGGCCGGGACCGCCGCGGCCTGTGATTGGCTGAGCGGCCTATCAGCTGACAGGCCTCTGTGACGCTAGAGCGCGCGCGGGACGCAGGGAGAAGCGGACGGCAGGAGCAGCCCTGGAACGTGGATGGGTAATGTATATCGTTAGTCGCCGGCCACGCACCGCTATTACACGCAGCGGTGCGCGGTCGGCGCCCGACGAAAATAGGTTCTAAACTTTATCAACGATCAGCCGATGATCGTTGTCATCGGCTGATCGTTGCATTTATTACACGGAGCGATAATCGGCCGAATCGGGACAATTCGGCCGATTATCGTTCCGTGTAATACCACCCTTAGATTATGGGCAGGAATCCAACAGGGCTACATTTTCTTAAGTGGAGTACCTCTTTAAGGAAAATATCCATTTATCTCCTATAGATCACTGTTCACAATTAACCCCTTATATCAGGACAATAAAAAGGGATCCAGCTAGCATGCAGCCCAGTTCTCCCTTGTATTCATAGCAGACTGTAAGGAATACTCGCTTCCTTTGTAATTAGATTCACAGAAAACATAGTAAGCGAGGCAAAAAGAACACAATGTTCAGAGCTGCCAGTCATGGTTAAATAATTAGTCACCATTACGTGAAGCCGCTCATGATGCTCCATGAAAGGAATCGCTCAGTATTATACAAGCTGCACAGTTTATTAATCTGTACAATGCCAACATCCTGCTCCTAAAGGGGGCTGCCGCCAATCTGCACTGATAATGTCCTGTACGGGGTAGCCAGCCTTGTCTGACACTCTTACATGGACAGACATGCTCTCTATAGACCGGGAGGTCAAAGTCAGAACTACAACTCCCATCGTGCCTGGACGGCCAAAGATTTAATTCTCCAGGCATGATGGGGATAGTAGTTCTATAAGAGTTGGAGGGGCTGAGATTGACACCTGTGCAGTAGACAGCGGTCAGTGTTAAATCACCTACCTGACTAAAACATGTATCTCTAAAGGCTTGCCATACACATTAGATAGCGCAGCATGCTAGTGTTTTCAGTGGAAGGATGTGAATAAGCCATTTTCTTTTAAATCAACTGGTGACAAAGTGCCATGGATTTTTAACTTACTTCTAGTAAAAATGCTCAAGTCTTCCAGTACTTATCAGCTGCTGTATGTCCTACAGCAAGTGGTGTATTCTCTCCAGTCTGACAGTGTTCTCTGCTGCCACCTCTGTCCATGTCAGGAACTGTCCAGAGCAGCAGCAAAAGCCCATAGAAAACCTCTCCTGCTCTGAGCAGTTCCTGACATGGACAGAGGTGGCAGCAGAGAGCACTGTGTCAGACTGGAGAGAATACACCACTTTCTGCAGGACATACAGCAGCTGATAGGTACTGGAAGACTTGAGAATTTTTAATAGAAGTAAATTACAAATCTGGCAGTTTCTGGCAAAGATTTTTCTTTTTTTTTTGTGAAATACCCCTTTAACTCTGCCCTTCATAGGTATTTCTTAAGAACACTTGACAATAGCTGCAGTTTACCTTAAACTGCTGAAGATTCTCAAATGTAAGTAGGAATGAAGCAGAGAGGCACAGCAATGTTTCCCAGCACCCTGTTACAAAGATCCCATGAAACCGATGGTAAGCAATAAACGTTATCCACTCTGCAGACAGCTGTTTCAGGGTTGTTGCCCCTCATCAGTGCAGAGCGGGGTGTTGGCCGGCTATTGAGAGGTCTATCGACGTGAGTCAAAGGGATACAAAATCTCCTTAAGGGGAGTCCGTCATAAAGATGTGTGGAGACTTACAGACCAGTATCCTTTCTCCCAGTGGTAATATACAAGGTGTCTGAGCCTTCACCATTTACCATGAAACGGATAGGGTTGGTTTTTACAGATCTGACTATGATGCCTGGATAAAGGACAGGAAAGGAGGGACTCTAGGATTTGGCAGGGTGATCATGTGAAGTGTACAGCGGCATGGCACAGAGGTGCAGAAGCAATGACCGGAGCTGCTGAAATGAGTCATCTAATCCGTGTCTTACTCCGTCCACAGCAGGGCTAAATAATCGATTCTCATCCATTAACATTATCCGCTTTTTATGCTGAAACCGGCAGGATAACGACAAAACGCCCGCTCTTTATATTACGGATTTCAAAAGAAAATCACATTTAGACTATTATGCCTTTGGCTCAGTTGGCTTTGACTCCCAATCTAACAAGTAGAACGCACCTTTCCAATTAACGGCGTACGACGGGGATCCAGGAAAATGGGGGCGAAAGAAAACCATCTACGATATACTGTCTGGCTCGGTTTCCTGGGCAGGAATAGGGATTTGCATCACAAAAAAAAAAAAAAAAAAAGGTAATTGCCACTAAACTAACGATATTTGTCTCCTCTGATAAATCCTCGTGTGAATAACACATCCAGGGATCCGAGCAGACGAGGTTCCAAATGGGCGCTGTATCTATCTTGGTGCAAACAGGAGAAAGTCGTCCTGCATTACTAGGTACAAGCACGTAAAGCCCTATTACACGAAGCCATTATCAGCCATATTTGGCCGATCATTGGCCAATACGCACAATAATCGCTTTGTGTAATGCTGAGTTTACACGAAACGATCATTCGAATTTTTGCAACAATGGCATTTGAGTAACAATCGTTCTGTGTAAACACAGCAAACGATTAAGCAATGAGAGAAAAATCGTTCTATTTTGATCCTTCAAAGTGTTCTCAAATCGTCGATCGTAATTCGCTAAAAATTCTCAGATCGCTTCATGTAAAACAGTCTTTCAAAGATTCACCCTATGTGAAAGATGAGCTTAAGCAATCTTAAAAAGGATCGCAATAACGATTTTTCTTACAAATTTTCTAACAATTTATTTGGCTAAACGCTGATCTTAAAACCAAATTGTTGCTTCAAAATCGTTAAACGAAAAAAAAAAAAAAAAAAACCATTTAAAAAACGCAGTGTGAACCCAGCCTAAAGTACAATGTATCAGTCTACAGTCTCTTGGCTAACAAGACCGGGGATGCAGCCATTTCTGACTAAAATCAATTGGTCGGTACCTTCTACAGTAGAGGATATGTTGCTGCACGTTCCGTGATTTCCATATATAAAATTATTTGCAAATACGGACAGCAATTTCACCTCTCGGTAGTGGTGTGAGCGCGCTCTCCACCCCGGCACGGTGCGTCTCTTAGCACCTGGATATAGGAAAGTGTGCAGTCTCTGCCTATTAGGAGTTCTCCTTCCGGAGAGCAGCGTAACAGATTGTCAATAAGCTGTTACTAGACGGAGGGAGTCTGGCACGACAGATGTCCTTAAGTGCCCTTTCATCCTTCCTCTTATCAGAGAATTAAACTTTACAGAAGAAGAGACAGACAGATCGAGCATTATCTAAATGACTGCTTTATAGGTTTGTATCATATGAACCTCTACAGAGCCATTATTCCCCAAACGGCAAAATCGCTGCTAAGCACTGCTTTAATACACAAGCTGCTCCGCGTATTTAGAGCGGCACATAAGCCGGCCTTGTTTCAGTAATGAGCACAATATTCATTTCTAGTATGCAGGACTGTAATTGTAAGATACAGTATAAAACATGGACGACGGTGCAGACGTGATACAGGGTCACCTAGACCAGCGATGGTCTGGTTTTCTGTGGGGGATTTGCTGCTGCTCTGTACAGTTCCTGACATGGACAGAGGTGGCAGCAGAGAGCACTGTGTCACACTGGGGAGAATACACTACTTCCTGCAGGACATACAGCAGCTGATAAGTACTAGAAGACTTATTTTTAAATAGAATTAAATTACAAATCTCTGGAACCAGTTGATTAGAAGAATATTTTTGTGAACAGCCCCATGTCTTGGCATTGGGTGAACAAATAAGTTAACAAGTCAAAGCCACTGAACGCCTTCCCCTTTTCGAACATTGAATTTCTTTATCATTGTCTTAAAGTGCAATTGTCATACGACACTGTGCTTATTCAGATTACATCCTGCCAACATGTTCCGCAGCTATGTAAGGAGAATGTTATCTTTTCCATCATGTCCCTTATGGGGCTTAGTCTCTAAATCCCTTTCACTAACACAAAGTCCGAGGAGACCGAAAGCCCAACCTGCATGAATGTCCTTCCGCACTGCAAAAGCATGCAAACCCAGGAGAACATGCAGAATCCATGCGGATGCAGCGCAAGGTGGCGATGGGGCAACTGAGGCAACACAGCATGGTCTCCATGGACTCCTCATAGTCTGTAAGCTCCTGCCGGCTGTAATCTCTGACTATGTATATACCCCAGAAGAACTGGAAAGTGCTGTGGAATCTGTTGGCGTAGTATAAATGAAAATTAAAGGGGAACTATTAGCAGGTTAGAGAAATCCAACCTACTGCTATGTCCCTATTGCACAGGAGACGCTGAGGAGAAAGGTATGTGTCTTACAGCGCGTCCCTTATCTTCCTCCTTGGTGCCGTTACGGTGCAGTTAGTAGTTTGCTCCACGATCCGGTGAGACCATTAGGACCACTGCCTCCATTATGCCGATCTGTCCCTTTCCATTCTAATCATTAGAAAGAGGCGGACCGGCCAGGAGTGAATTGGCACTATGGGGACGGCCAGTGCTCCTAATGGTGTCACTGGATCATGGAGCAAACTACTAACTGCACTGGAACAGCACCGAGGATGAAGGTGAGAGACCCACCGTCCTCCTCAGAGTATCCTGTGCAATAGGGACATATCAGCAGGTTAGATTTGTCTCAACTCCTGATAACATATTATTATTATTAATAATAAAAAGGAGCAGGTAGTATAACATCTGTAAATGTTATCAGTATAAAGGAGTCCAGCTTGGGTATTCCCAATGTAGAAAAAGAGACTGACCAATGTTGGAGGTTTTTTGGATGGTAAAATGTTTTCCGGGAATTCCGGCCTGGTAGAAAGGCTTGTGGCCTGGGAGAGAACGCGGCCCCATCAGCTCCATCATAGAAACCACAACCAAACAGCTGAATTATACCATGTATATACACTCACAGGGGGGGGATTAATCTACATTATAGCTATACATGCTTTTAGAGCAGAGTGGTGGCTGGTAACAGACAATGAGTTTGCAATAATATGAGGAAAAGAGCCGCCCATCAGAAGGTAGCGGCAAGTTTGCAAAAAGAATGTACTTACAAAAATATTTAACTTCTTGAGTCCTCTAACTGAGTGAATTCAACTCTTTCGCTACATCGTTGTCTCCTGTAACCTTGTAGAATGAGTTTGTATAAAGCGCAGCACCTCGGTTTATGGCGGCATCTCATACATACACATCTATTTGTCATCTCACGTTACTGATGCAATGGAGCCAATAATTACAGTTTGCATATGAAAGGAATAGAAATGATACGTGTAATGGCACAATGTTACGCAGCATGGGCCGTGGTGTTAGGCAACATTACTGCACAACATGAACACACACCTCATGCCTTAACCCAGCACGAAGGAAAGATCAGAATAAAACCGCAGTAATGTGTTTGTACTGTGTATTGATTCCGGCAGAGGAAAGAGCCATGAAGCAGCGGCCGGGCCCCCTCCCACCGGACAGATCAATAGTCATTGAATAGTCGCATTGTTGTCACTGGGAAGGTTTCTGGGGTGCAGGGTCTCGTTTTCCAAGAAGCAGACCAATTTCACTAGCACAACTATCTACTCGCAGAAAAGGCGTCCGTCGTCTTAAGTTAACAAAGATATCAAGAGCAGAGTATCGGAATCGCTCGCACGTAAACGAGAAAAAGAGCGGACTCATGGTAGGGATGTGCTTAACAAGGAGCAGGACAGACGTACAGGAAGCAGGACGGGCGAAGCAGCCACAGGCCGGGCTCACACTAGGTTTTTGCAGGAAAAAAAAAAAAAGTGACAAAGCGGATGTATTCGTGTGCACCTGTTTTGATCAGTTTTTCTACTGACTTCAATTATTAAAAAAAGGATTAAAAAAAAAAAAAAAAAAAGATCAAATTACATCTTTTTTAGCATATACAAAAACACGGTCGGCTATGTTTGTTTACACTAAAAAAATGATGCATTTTGATCCTTTTTTATAATAGAAGTCAATGGAAAAAAACGGATCAAAACGGATACATCAGTTTTTTTTTTGCGTAAAACAAATTGCAAAAACACAGTGTGAACAGAGTCATGAAGAAACGGGGATGTGCAGCTAACGAATACTGGCTCCACATTAGGACCTATCCTGTATGGAAGACAAATAAGTGATAAGTCAGACTGCAGAAGAAAATCATAGCATGTTCCATCTGTTGTCATTCTATAGCACAGGTGTAAGTCTCAGGCCCTCCAGCTGTTACAAAACTACAATTCCCATCATACATGGACAGTCCAAGCTTTAGCTCTCCAGGCATGATGGGAGCAGGGGCGGTCTTGGCATTTCTGGGGCCCCAAGCGAAGTTATGTCTCGACACACGTTCCAAAACAATAGATCGCTGTGTGTTGCCCCCAGTAGTATATACCCCTTGTGCGCTACCGCCAGTAATATATACTCCTTGTGTGCTGCCCCCTATAGTATTTACCCCTTGTGTCCTGCCCCCAGTAGTATATACCCCTTGTTTGCTTCCCTCAGTAGTATATAAACCTCTGTGTGTTCCCCCAGTTATATATAGCCCCCCGTGTGCTCCCCCAGAAGTATATAGACCTCCTGTGTGCTGCCCCAGTTGTATACAGACCCCCTGTGTGCTGCCCCCAGTTGTATAGACCCCTGTGTGCTCCTCCAGTAGTATATAAACCCCCTGTGTGGTTCCCCCAGTAGTATATAGACCCCCTGTGTGCCCCACCAGTATTATATAGACCCCTTGTGTGCTGCCCCAGTAGTATACAGACCCCTGGGTGCTCCCCCAGTTATATATAGACCACCTGTGTGCCTCACAAGTAGCATATAGACCCCTGTGTTCCCCACCAGTAGTATATAGACCCCTGTGTGGTCCCCCAGTAGTATATAGCCCCCATGTGTGCTCCCCCACTTGGATATAGACCTCCTGTGTGCTCTCCAAGTTGTATATAGACCCCATTCTGCTGCCCCAAGTAGTATATAGACCCCCTGTGTGCTGCCCCCAGTAGTATATAGACCCCTCTGTGAAGCCCCTGTAGTCTATAGCCCCCCTGTGTGCTCCCCCTGTTATATAGCCCCCCCTGTGTGCTCCCCCCATTTATATATACCCCCGATGTGCGCTCCCCCAGTTAAACAGACTCCTGTGTGCTCCCCCTCCCATATAGTATATAACACAATAAAACAAACACTTATACTCACCTGGGTCCGGGCGTCTCCACTTCTCTTCACTCTTGTGGCCGCAGGAAGGGTTTTCCCTGCGGTCACAAGAGGCCGTGCTCCCCTTGTCCTGGCGCCGATGCTCCAGTGATGTCACTGGAGCGCCGGCAGCACAAGGACAAAGCTGCCACTTGTGACCGCAGGGAAAACCCTTCCTGCGGCCACAAGAGTGACTGACAGGAAGGGAGCCAATGTCTCCCGCCCTGTCAGTGCTGCTGCATGTAACTATGAGCGCTCATTACGAGTGCTCATAGTTACAGTTCAGATGACAGCATCGAGCGGGGCAGTGGCCCTGTCCAGCGGTCTTGAGCACAACAGCGGGGCGTGGGGGCCCCCCTGGATTTTGGGGCCCCAATCGATCGCTTGGGGTGCTTGGTGCCAAAGACCGCCACTGGATGGGAGTTGTAGCATTGCAGCAGCTGACCCCCCCCGTTCTATAGTATAGGCCTATAGGGATGGTTTGGGCTCAGTGCACACATCATGGAGCCCGAGCAGCACACTGGTCAATGATGGTGACACTTTGTAACTATAATTTGGTGAAAAAAAGAACCTTTTCCTGGGATGGATGGGGGCCCAGTGGTCAAGCCCCCACGTTTAACTGACTGTTCAGATCAATTGGTTTCAGAGATTTATAGTTTACTTCTATCAAAAAAAATCTCCAGTCTTCCAGTACTTATCAGCTGCTGTATGTTCTGGCGGAAGAAGTGTATTCTCTCCAATGTGAGAAACAGATTGCTGAATTCAGGGAGACCAGCCAAAACGACAACACTGCCGGCTGCTAGTGAAAGCGCTCAATGCAGTAAAGTCCTAGGTGCATTGTTCCCTGGGAAACATGAATATGTAAAAGAAGAGCCCGTGGAGCCTCATTGAAGAGTCTCAAAACACAGGACTAGCCAGATATCCCTCCGGGAAGGACCCAGCCAAGTGGCAGCTCCTGTTAGGAAACCACATCTCCAATGTGACACAGTGCTCTCTGCTGCCACCTCTGTCCATGTCAGGAACTGTCCAGAGCAGGAGAGGTTTTCTATGGGGATTTGCTGCTGCTCTGGACAGTTCCTGACATGGACAGAGGTGGCAGCACAGAGCACTGTGTCAGGCTGGAGAGAATACACCACTTCCTGCAGGACATACAGCAGCTGATAAGTACCGGAAGACTTGAGATTTTTAAATAAAAGTGAATTACAAATCTTTATAAATTTCTGAAACCAGTTAATTTGGAGAAAAAAATAGGAATATAATTATTTTCGCCGGAGTACCCCTTTAAGCTCCAAAGCCTCCGAACTGAAAGGGCATATTATAAAGGGTGGAGGCACCCTCAAATAAGATCCTCTGTAAAGTTACTATAGTTCTCCAGTATAAAGTTGGACTTCTGTTTGTCACCTCGCATATACATTGCATGCAGTATACAGCAGTGTAACTAATAGTTATATAACAGGAGGCGGCGGATCTCCCCCACATGATATTTGCCAGTTTGGGATCTGCAGTCAGATCGGCTCCATCACCACATGCGACGTGCCTGATATTACACTGATAAGTAAGTCGGATCCTCTCCTGCTCATGGAGAGACCGTCATGCGATGTGACAGTGATGTGACAGGAAGGCTGATGCGATGTGTCGGAAACACATTGGAAATGACTGTAATTTGGGGAGACGGCTTTGTCACCGGAGCGGCCCCCTGTCTGAAGGTCTCCGGCTCTGTCGCTGATGTGTAGATCACTGGAGTTCTGGGGCACAAGGCTGGCTTCTTTACCATTAAGCGGAGCCCATGCTTTGTTACTTATAGAATAGAGATCAGCGGCTTTACCAGGGTCACCATAAAGAAACAACGGCCTCTATTATTAGCCACAAACACGTACAGCACAGAGTATATACCTCTGCTGTGGAGTAACAATCCCTGCATATATTGATGTAAATGGACGGAACATTAAAACAAAAATAAACCAAAAGACATCATAGACACCTGTCAAATGTTTTGCTAATTCTGGGCGAGTGTTCACACCTGTATCGGGCGAACGAGATGGGAGAAGTCCGCACTGCAGTGTACTCGCTCCCCGCGCTGTCAGCATAATGAGCTCCATGACTGATCATGTGACACAGAGCGGGGAGAGGATGCGCTGCAGCGCGGTCTTCTCCCGATCAGTATGGTTTTGAACACTCAAGACGTGGAACGACCAAAACTTTTGACATGTCTCCATTGTGTCTCTATGTCAAAAGGGTGGAAAAGAACAATGAGGTCTACTAACCTCCCGGGCTTCAGCGCTGCTTCGGCCCTCCGGTCTGAGTCCAAGTTTGGCCCGATCAGCAGTCAGCAGCTGTAGCGGGGTCACGCCTTTATCACTGACTGGCTGAGCGGGCCTGAAACACCACGTCTCAAGCTTGGACTTAGACCCAATGATCGGCCGGTAAATGGCCAGCGATCAGCCGAGTGAGTAAACGCTCAATCGCCAGCTTACTGGATGTTTTGTGCAGCCTATAAAATCAGTATCAGCAGCCGGCTAAACATATCAGACACGTCTCCAGCTTAGACAGAGAGATGTGCGGCCGATAGTGACGATTTTATCTGCTGCACAAGAGACCCATTTTCCTGCACGGTCCAGATCTGGCGTTCCGGCGCTTATCTGCTGCACAAGAGACCCATTTTCCTGCACGGTCCAGATCTGGCGTTCCGGCGCACCTCAGACACCTTTACAAAGCGTCATTTTTCCTGCTCTCAATACATGAACACAGAAAACTGATTTTTACTTGCTGCCATACTGCTTTTCTTTATCCGCTTTTTCAAAAAACTGATGGAAAAACTGAAGCATTTGCCTGCATTTATTTTGATCCATTTTTCCATTGGCTTCCATTATTTAAAAAAATGGATCAGATGTGGTCGACCACACACGTACGGATGCATTTTTTTTAAATGGAAGTCAGTGGAAAAATGGATCAAAAATGAATGCACACTTTTTGTAAAAACAAAAAACAGAAAAAAAAAAAAACCACACACAAACAACAAAAAAAACCATAGTGGGAACTCAGCCTTATAAAGATATTCCTCCCCACGTGTCAGTCATTCACTTTAGCTGTCATGTAACGTCATGGCATATCACTGTGGTTTAACCCCTTCTTGCACAGTTGTACATCCATTTGGCTGCCAGGATGGCACAGGCTAAGGAGACCATGCGATCTGCGGCGGGAGCCAGCTATGGTTTGTTGCGGAGCATGTGCCACAGCTGTCAGGAGAGGAGCGGCCATATGGTGACTGAGCGGGCTCTCTCTATCCATCATTGGCATCACGCAAAGCAATCATCGGGCACTGACAGCTATAAAGAAGAGGCTAGCCACCAGCTTTCTGGCTAGGAAAGCAGATCAGGCTCTGCCGTGAGGCACAGTATAGGGCAGGGTAGAGAAACCTACGGCACTGCCATAGTGAATGTATCTGAGTAAAAAGTCATAAAAAAAGCCACAAAAATGCCAAAATTGCGCATTCATATTCCCCTGGTACTGACCAGATGTAGGCCTGCACCCATTGTAAGACTTTTTTAAAAAGTTGCAAACCATAAATTGGGCGCTAATCTTCTTTTGAATTTTTGGGTGAATACTCAAACAGGCAGATTAAAAAAAAAAGTTGCATCTAAAAAATATTCTCCTGCGAAACACTGGTTCATAAATAGAACTTAGACCAAAAATGGGTGAAGGCATTACATTGACACACTGAGGCAGGCAGTATTCCTAGGGGGCTCCGCCTTAATTCCATCTGTTTTACTTAGAATGAACGGGCCCTTAAAGAGGACACCTCTCAGGGTGCCTTCAGAGACACACACACACACACACACACACACACACACACACACCAGATCCGCAGCAGATTTCACACTGCGGATCCATTTCTAGTTCTTTTCTATGAGAATAAATACTCACAGCGGGATTAACATCCCACTGTGAGTTTGTAAGTTAACACCCCGCCGGACGGATAATACATCACCTGCTCCCTGCTCCGGGGGTTCCCGGCGTCTGCTCGTCCCGCTCAGCCAATCACTGCGCTGCCCCACCGCAACCACTGATAGGCTGAGCGGGACATGCAGCTGGGAACCCCTGAAGCAAGCTGGAGCGGGAGCAGGTGATGTATGCTCAGGCCGGCAGGGAGTTAACCTATATACTTGCAGTGGGACGTCAATCCCGCTGTGAGTATGTATTCTCATGGGAAAAAACTAGCAATGGAGCCGCTGCGGATTTTGCTGCAAATTTGCAGCGTGAAATCCGCTGCGGATCTGGTGTGTAAAGGCACCCTTAAAGAACTCCCCTCTCCCGTGGTGGATCTTCGCTCCGGGATCTCTAGCAGAGTTTGCGTCACAACACAGCTGATGGACAGCCTGCTCAGCCGGTCACTGACTGGGGTGGGATGCCGCTCAGGTCACTGATTGGCTGATCAGGCTGTCCATGAGCCGGGATAGGCAGTCCCAGACCCCCCCTATAATGACACCATCAAAACCCGGGGGGAAGCTGTCTTTGGGCGAGGGGCCCGATGCTGGTCACGCTGCTCATCGCAGGCACGGGGAGAGGAAAGCAAAAGGTTTCTTATTATTTTCTCCCCTGCCGTCCGTCATATCTTCGCCAATGCCGAAATTCTCCTTTATTTTTCCGTCAATGCTCTTCAGTTCAGCGTTTTACATCCGCAGTTTACCTTTTAGAAAATAGCATCAGGACACCGCCCAATCCTTTCTCATTTCTGAACGTATACACAAAAGAGACCTCTTGTCTGAAATTATCCAGAGTACAATGGACTAATGTTCGCTCCCGCGATGATGTCCCTTTCACCGTCCTCTCCTGACAGGCTTTTTCTGGCTGCAGAACACATTGTACTTTGGAGATAATTTACTCTGAAATATGTTGTTGTTGTTTATACAAAAACAGGTCAGAGTGATTCCGATGGCGGAATTTTTCCTTACACACCTAATTTAAAGCCATGAATTGTGTTATACACTTGATGGCTGAAAACATAGAATACATGTCTACGAACGGCATGATGTGCCACTCAAAGGAAAGGAGGAAAACAGGCGACAATAGAAACTTTCAAACATATTCATCCAAATGATATCGAAATGGCGCTTCCCGCGTGGGAGAAGAAGACCGGAGCAGCTGGAAGAACAAACACAGCGGAGGGCGATTTTACTAAAAAGGAAATTAAACATATTACCAATGAGCCTAGGTATGCCGGATATCCGCTTGGTATATAGAAGAGCACCCCGGCTGTATGACATGCAACACTCCTGCACCAACAGCTAAATGTGTGCAGATACAGACGGAAGACAAAATAAATACAATTCTTAAAAAACGGTTTAATGACAAAAAAAAAAAAAAAAGTAATTTAAAGAAGCAGTTTTAAAAAAAATTATTTTTACAGCATTTTGACAAAAATTGTGAGTTGCGATTACAACATGATGCCTTCTTGTGCTGAAAGCTGCAGCAGGTGCTGTTACCTAATTATACAATTGTCTGCAGTGAAATTAGATGTTCTGCAAAAACTTTGGACAGGGAACTGACAGGAGTGCCGGGGGAAGGGAGTAAACAGTATCAAATGGTTAAATCACAGTGAGTTCATTAGGAACTTGCTCTTAGAATAACCCTCCCAGCATTACAAAGAAGCTACAATGTTGCAGATACAGCCAGTCAGGGACTTGTTTACATCAACCGTCTAAGAAGGGATGGGGTAGGAGGAGGAGACAGAGAGAAAAGCTCACACATAGATTTTTGTACCTTCAGCAGAAAGCAGCAGCTCAGAACTGGGGGAAGGAGACTGAACGGATAAAAACAAGTATGGAAGGAATTGTTAGTCTCACCATGGGCAGCAACATAGCAAAAGTTATGAGGGAATGCCCCTTTAAGCACAAAGGAGGAGAAATCTGACAAAAATACCATAGAAAGGTTATATAATCACCTTATATACTGCTTGTCCCCATGTACATAGTTTCAAGCTCCTACATACAGCTTGGCCACTCCTGAGCGGAGAAAGGCTTACGGCTATGACCTCAGGTTACTGCGTGGGAATAACGCACATACTTAGAGACATTGCCTGCAGGAGAATACCGTCAATCACAATTACGCATGAAAAGCTTAACCTGCGAGCAGTCCTTGTATGCTACATACCTCGTCAATACCAATCCACTATAGTTTCCAATACGATCAGAGATTCCATTCTACCTTCTCATCAATATGGAATTACGTGTTGTGCAATGAGACTCGGGCTCCATATAAAGTCATTTCTCTTTCCCTGACATTTAGCTATACTAAAACATTATATGTATGTATGTATGTATGTATGTATGTATGTATGTATGTATGTATGTGTACGCAGTAACCTACAGCCTCCTGGAAAACGTACAAATGTTTAGCTCTGTGTTCTTGAACAAATCATCTCCTCTGGTGTCTCGTCCGCCATTGATTACTAAGCCGCTGGCAACAATTATGAAGCACTTTTCACGGAACTCAGTTTGGGAAACAGCACTCACACGCTGACATTGTAATTGATACTTAAAGGGGAGGTCCGGGTATATACAAACTTTTTTTTTTTTACGATATGTTGTAATAAAAGGAAGACTGTGTGCTTGCAGGAAAATTAGCTGATTTCCAGCGTCCACCAGTGTTTTATCTATGAAGTTCACACTACAGAATCGGCACAGACTTTCAAGCAGAGTTTGCACTGTAGACTCCACTTGAAATTCTGCCTGTCCCGTTGATTCCATGGGATTTCACAATCACAATCCACGGACATGTCTGATTAGGTCACTGGGAAACCTGGTGACCCGTTCAGAGCGGGGGATCCCCTTTGACCATGCCCTGTGCAGTCATGAAGGGGTTAGGAGCTGCAAATGCTCGTAGATATTACATATTAGAAAGCAGCTCCATTCATTTATTCCATACAGTATTTTTATCCATGTTCACAATAGGACCACGTTTTCCGCTTACAGTCTGGCCGCTATGCATATATTGGCAATTTCTGAACGCATTAGGAGATCTCTATATGTAGCGTATGATGGCACAAACACAGGCCTCCATACCAGCCATTATTTCTGTCAGCAGTCACTGTTCGTAGAGGCTGTATCCAGGTTTTCCAGGGCTCCCTCCATAGTGCTGCATCCAACCTCTCCAGCCACCGGTAATCTAATGCAGCATGCACCAGAGCGTGCTGGAGATTCGCTCCATTCTAACCGTTAGCATGCACAATGCACCACAGCACACAGTCCTGGAGTCCCCTCGCAGGTTTATAAAACTGCAACCTGGCTTCTGCAATCCAATAATAAAATTGTGCATGAAAATTCGGGGTTCTAGAAACATATAAGATTGTCAGCAGAAGAAGTCTCCCTGGTCCATCTAGTCGCCCTATTAGTATTCCCCTTCCTATTATCTTAGGATAGATATATGTATATACCAGGCAGGTTTAAATTCTGTTATTGTACCTACCACATCTGCTGGAAGTTTGTTCCAAGCATCTACTACTTTCAGTAAAGTAATATTTTCGCACGTTGCTTCTGATCTTTCCCCCAGTAATCTCTCCCGATCTGCTCTTCTTAAGTAATTTTTAATAATTTCTAATTTCTAATAACATTTCCCTCCTGACCCTTATTTAGTCCTTTAACATATATCAGAGTTTCCATCATGTCCTCCCTTTCCCTTCTTCCTCCTGTAATTATAAATTATATATATATATATATATATATATATATATATATATATATATATATATATATATATATATAAGGTTTCCATCATGTCCTCCCTTTCCCTTCTTCCTCCTGTGACATAAAGGTTTCCATCATGTCCTTCCTTTCCCTTCTTCCTCCTGTAACATAAAGGTTTCCATCATGTCCCCCCTTTCCCTTCTTCCTCCTGTAACATATATAAAGGTTTCCATCATGTCCCTCCTTTCCCTTCTTCCCTCCTGTAACATATATAAAGGTTTCCATCATGTCCTCCCTTTCCCTTCTTCCTCCTGTAACATATATATAAGGTTTCCATCATGTCCTCCCTTTCCCTTCTTCCTCCTGTGACATAAAGGTTTACATCATGTCCTTCCTTTCCCTTCTTCCTCCTGTAACATATATAAAGGTTTCCATCATGTCCCCCCTTTCCCTTCTTCCTCCTGTAACATATATAAAGGTTTCCATCATCTCCTCCCTTTCCCTTCTTCCTCATGTAACATATATAAAGGTTTCCATCATGTCCCCCCTTTCCCTTCTTCCTCCTGTAACATATATATAGGTTTCCATCATGTCCTCCCTTTCCCTTCTTCCTCCTGTAACATATATAAAGGTTTCCATCATGTCCTCCCTTTCCCTTCTTCCTCCTGTAACATATATATAGGTTTCCATCATGTCCTCCCTTTCCCTTCTTCCTCCTGTAACATATATAAAGGTTTCCATCATGTCCCCCTTTCCCTTCGTCCTTCTGTAACATATACAAAGGTTTCCATCATGTCCTCCCTTTCCCTTCTTCCTCCTGTAACACAAAGGTTTTTCATCATGTCCCTCCTTTCCCTTCTTCCTCCTGTAACATATATAAAGGTTTCCATCATGTCCTCCCTTTCCCTTCTTCCTCCTGTAACATATATATAGGTTTCCATCATGTCCTCCCTTTCCCTTCTTCCTCCTGTAACATATATAAAGGTTTCCATCATGCCCCCCTTTCCCTTCTTCCTCCTGTAACATATATAAAGGTTTCCATCATGTCCCCCCTTTCCCTTCTTCCTCCTGTAACATATATAAAGGTTTCCATCATGTCCCCCTTTCCCTTCTTCCTCCTGTGACACCCTCCACCATTTTTATAGACGTCTTTGGACCAGTTCTATTTCACCTATATCCTTTTTTATCTGGTCCAGCTTTGTAATACATTGTGAATGAACCTTATCAGACTAATGTCACTTATATACAGTAAATTATTCTAACGTCCTAATATTCCAGCACGTCCGCGGCGTTCTAGCGTATTCTCCACAGCACGGGCTGCGCGCTTCATATGCAAGTGCAATTCCAGGCTCTTGACTTATAAGAAATGGCTGGCAAAAAGACGAGTGCAGCTTCTATGTGTTAATAAGTAAATCTGCTGCACAATCTGTTGCGTTTCCCGGTAATGGTCTTTTCTGTAGATTATCCAACATTTAACCTAATCAAGATGTTCTTTCCCAGCATTACTGTACATTTACAGGCAGCTTTGCAAAATTACTCGTCTTGGCTCCAAGTTCTTTCCAACATTCTCAGCTGATTCCATTGAGGTCACGAGCCCGGGAACAGCGAGAGGATCAGGGACAGCAATGAGGGAGCTTAGTGCCGGGTAACGGATAGACGGATAGCCTGCAGTTTCTCTGAGCGGAGATTCTCCTATTAGGCCTCATAGGCCGGATTATCTTATCCACACTTTCAAGTCAAGATTCTGTAAATGGTTTTAGTTTTTGCCCGTACCATATTCTATATTTACATATAATGTGAGCCATTGTCCGGGGGAAGGGGTGTGCTGTTAGTGCCATACCATGAAGGCAGACCCTACTTTGCCAAAGGGGCGAAGGAGGAGGCACGGGCCCCCGGCCCCCTTACCGCATAGGTCCCATAGCAGCTGCATGCTCTCAGTTTTTCTCTAAAGGGAATCTGTCACAAGGTTTATTCCACCTTAAATGAGGGCAGCATTAACTAGTGACAGAAATGCTGAACAGATCACTGTATTACTTACATCATTCTGTTCAGCCGTTCTCCTAATATGCAGGAGAAAAGGATCCTTGCCACACCCCACACCCTGCCCTCTAGCTGCTGAATGCCCCCCACTCTCCAGCTGCTGATTGACAGGTGACTGCCTATACACAGCATGGATAGATAACTGCCAATAAGCATCTGGTGGGCGGAGTTTTCTGCTCATGAATATCCAGGACTACTGGGCTCATGCACATAATGGAGAAGACTTCTTATTGTCCATGTTATTCAGGAGGAGATCTCTGGATCAGCTGCACAGAACAGTGTAAGTGATACATCATTCTGTTCAGCTTCTCTGTCACTAGTTTATGCTACCCTGGGATAGGACACCATAACCTGCTGACAGAGTCTCTATAAGAGTCCCTCGGACACTGCACTTATTACCTGTATTAATTGCACTGGTTTTAAACTGATACTTGTATAGAAAACACCTGTCTACACTCCACCATGGCCAAGACCAAAGTCCCCACAGAGTGACTACTTGCGTAGGGTCTGGTCCAGGATTTTCACATACAGGTCCTATTTACTTTTGAGTTATGCTGCTTTTGTCTCAGATTCTCCGAGTGTTGATACATGTAGTGCACCCTTGCGGTACACTATTGCACAGATTTAGTTTTTTTGCACTACTTTACTTTATATATCGGAGTTTACATTGTACTTATTTATTGTTTTGCTTTGTGCACTTTATCGTAGGGTTCCTTTGCCACCTTATACACATTATTAGATCAGGATATCTGTAGACTACATAAGCCTTATAGGTTACTGATATGCATCTGGTTTAAGTTGTATCTTATAGATGAATTTCCTGGAGGGTGGATACACTGTAGAACGATAGTTGAACGATATAACGATACAATAATTGGCCCATGTAATAGGGTCCTTAGGATACACAACTGAGTTTAGCAGATTCTAGCCCAACCCCACCCCTGATAGGGATTTTTTTTTTTTGTTGCTTCCCTATAATCCGAAAAGGAAAATCCTATGAGTGTTACCTACCTTGGCTTGAGCTGGCGGTGGTGGAGCATACGGAGGATCAGTTATATAGGTCTTCTTACTGTTTGGAGGCAGATAAGAGGCAGGAGGCTGCTGGCCCACCGCATGTCCAGACGTATAAGCAGGTTCAGGTTTCCATCCTCCTTGTTGTGCATATAGAACCTCATTATTATTTCTTCCCCCATAGCCCTGGGATGCTGGATAGTAAGGATCTTGATACTTTACTTGGTTCCCCTGGGGGTAGCCATAGCCTGGATCTGCATAGCGTACAGGTTGCGGTGGTATATAGTCTGGCTCTCGTAAAGGTGTTGGTTTTTGAGGAGCATAGTACTGGTTTGGAGAGACATTGTAAGGCTGAGTTGGTTGGGGGGCTGGTGGAACAAACTGAGGGCTGGGCTGAGCAGATTTAACCTGCACATTATAAGTCGGTCGGCTTGGAGTGGAGGCCGTGGCATAGGAGGCTGGAACTGGCTGAGGCCTCTGTGCTGCCGGGGACCCGGCTGGGGCTGGTAATGTTGTGGACTGGGGCTGGGGCTTGGCAGCAGACTTCTTGGTTGCAGTCAGAGGGGGTTGGTTTGGTATTATCATCCTTTTATGACCAGTCACTGGGGTTCCGGCTGATGGGTGAGTCAGGGTCCCAGTTGCAGAACCAGTGCCCTATAGAAAGTGAAAAAAACAAAAAATTTAATATGCTTGAACTATGGAAAAAAAGTGTCTACATACCAATCACCATACTTTATGTGCATTAAAAAATATATATTTATTATACGTCTTCAACAATAATTAGGTAGCTTACCATCGACAAGTTACAAATATCTCAGGAATACAAAGTAACGTCTCCGTAGAAGGGTCTCATGATAATTTTAGGCTATGTTCACACAATGTACAATTTATAAAGAGAACGGCCGTTGTTTATATAGTGAAATCGGTTAAATTGAATCCAATGCAAACAGCGGCCGTTGTTCACACAGTTTAATAGTTGGATAGGATTGACAATGTAAATGATTTCCACCCGTTGTTGCACTGAAATCAGTGCACAACGGCCGCCGTCTGTACCTTGTGTGAATGAAGTCTAGTTTGTATCAGGATGTATACGCAATATGAGAAGTTTTAAGACACTGTAGTTGAAAAACAGGTTGGGTGTTGATGCTGGATGCAACTGCAAAGCATAAGTCATCTCTATATTTACTCTTCTCGCTTTGTCAGCACATTGCAGTCACTTATGGGAGTTAAAGGGGAAACTGGGTGAACTGTAAAATATGACACAGTATCTACAAATAAGGTGTAGGTTCTTATAGGAAGGTGAGCGACTGCTCCACAGGCATCTCACATACTACATAGACATTCTCTGAATGAGCGACCATGATCTACACAGCTGTATCCACCTCCACATGGGGATAGACAGACAGACAGAGTGAGTTGTGCAGCACCCTCTAATGAAAAATCTTGTGGTGCCAGCCAGTGTACACCCTTGTGACCATAGGTGCTTCTATATACCACCAAGAAAATCACTGTGGCACTCAAAGGTAAGTGAAAAATTAATTAGTGGTTTATTAGCCCAACCGCGGTTGGGTGAATAAACCACAAATTATTTTTTCACTTACCTTTGAGTGCCACAGTGATTTTCTTGGTTGTAGATAGATAGGATGATATGTAGGTCATAGTTTGTTGCATTCTGATAACTTTTCTTTCTCTTCCCCCTCCATATTACCATGTGTACACAGATAGGGATGACTGCATTGGGGAAGCTATAACATCTGGTCAGTGCAGGAATTATTACTGATGCATGACGGCACGGGTCTCTATCCTGCTGAACGCACTGAGCTGGAGTGATGTTGCTACAGCAACAAGATGTGCGACATTATAACTACGTTCCCGCAGATGTTCTAACATATCAGAAGCTTCCCTGTAACATAACCACATAATAATGAGAACACAACATATAAACTGAGAATTTGTATCAAATCCATCTCATAATAAAAGTAACACGCATAGTACGGCAGCCCAAAAGCAAACAGCGTAGGTTATAGCCCGTTGTTAAGTGCACTGTTCTCACAACAGGTATAGTATATAGGTATTACAGGTATAGTATACAGGAAAAGTATACAGGTATTACAGGTATAGTATATAGGTATTACAGGTATAGTATACAGGAATAGTATATAGGTATTACAGGTATAGTATATAGGTATTACAGGTATAGTATACAGGAAAAGTATACAGGTATTACAGGTATAGTATACAGGTATAGTATACAGGTATAGTATATAGGTATTACAGGTATAGTATACAGGTATAGTATATAGGTATTACATGTATAGTATATAGGTATTACAGGTATAGTATATAGGTATTACAGGTATAGTATACAGGAATAGTATATAGGTATTACAGGTATAGTATACAGGAATAGTATATAGGTATTACAGGTATAGTATACAGGAATAGTATATAGGTATTACAGGTATAGTATACAGGAATAGTATATAGGTATTACAGGTATAGTATACAGGTATAGTATATAGGTAGTACAGGTATAGTATATAAGTATTCAGGTATAGTATATAATTATACAGGTACAGTATATAGGTATTACAGGTATAGTATATAGGTATTACAGGTATAGTGTAGCGTGCCTGATCACACAAGATATCTGGGTTCATAGTTTTACATTTAATTTATGATCAGACTTCCTTAAAGGGGTTCACCATAAATATTTTTCTTTAAAATCAATTGGTACCAGAAAGTTATATAGATTTGTGATTAAAAGAAAAAAAAAAAAAATCTCCAGTCTAATACTTATCAGCTGCTGTATGTCCTGCAGGAAGTGATGTATCCTCTCCAGTAAGACACAGTGCTCTCTGCCGCCACCTCTGTCCTTGTCAGGAACTGCTCAGAGCAGGAGAGGTTTCTTTTCAATGTTTATTTATTGAGGTTTTTTAGTTTTTACAACAATACTTTAGGGAATACAGAGAGAAAAGAGGGGGGGAAAGGGGTCGGGACCCCAAATATAGATTCAGTTCAAAACTGTACATACTATAATACATAATGTAGATATAAGTTACAGAGTCATAACAGTCTTTTCTAGATATAAAATATGGAGAGGGTCTTAGGTGAGAGGGGGGGGGGGGGGGGAGGAACCAATAGAACCATGGGAGGGGAGAGGGGGAAGTTGTATAGGAAACAGAGGAGAAGATAGGGAAGTGAGGGGGGGCATCCTGCGTCCCACCATATCAAAGACTCAAGAACAAAAATTTTAATGTAAAAGTAAAATATCCATATACAGATATGTATTGTATATTATAAAACATACTACTTAGGATTGGTTACGTTTCTATAGGGCTTTCCAAGGACCCCACACCTTTAAGTAGGCATCATGTGAGAAGTTCTGCCAACTAATAATTTCCTCCACCCTTTCAATCCAGTCAGATATTGATTTGGGGGGGGGGGGGGTCGGTAGACCTCCAATGGAGGGGGATATGCATTTTGGCTACAGCCACCAAGTGGGTAATAAGAGAACGATTATTCGGACAGAGAGGGGGTTGGTGCCCATAGGAGGAGAACATATTCCGGGGAAAGTGGGGGATTGGAGTTGGGTAGTTTGGAGATGCAGAAGGACACATGTTCCCAGAAAGGGCGAATGGCGGCCGCAAAACCACCAAATGTGGGATAGTGAACCTCTCTCTCTACTGCATCTCCAACATGTGTCCTTGGTTGTGAGTCCATGATCATACAAGGCGGCTGGGGCTCTATACCACCTAGCAAACAGCTTGTAGGAGGCTTCTTGTACTCGTACACATGTGGAGAAGTCGCCATAAATGTTCCTCTGAGAAGACCATCTGGAGCTCCTTTTCCCAGACTAAAATAAAGCGTGGTTTACTTTCATTATTCGTGGACGTAAGGGGGTGATAACGTTTAGAGATGGCTCTTTTAGGGGGGTCTGGAAAAGGTGCTAGTGTTTCTAACCAGTTGTCTGGCCTAAGGGGTGATATTGATTTACTGTATGTGTTACAGATATTAAAGGGGTTATCAAGCGCTACAAAAACATGGCCCCTTTTCCCCCTACTGTTGTCTCCAGTTCAGGTGCGGTTTGCAACTAAGCTCCATTTACTTCAATGAAACGGAGTTTCAAAATCCCACCCAATCTGGAGACAACAGTAGGGGGAAAGTGGCCATGTTTTGTAGCGCTGGATAAGCCCTTTAATTATTTGTTGGGCTTGGGAATCGTTAGGAGGCAATAAGGAAACAAGATTGTGTGAGGATTGCTGTTTAAGCAAATCTTTGAGTCGCTTTTTCCAAAGGCGTAGCCACAACGAGGGGGGCTTCTATGGGCCGAGATCCTAACACTAATGGGAGTAGATGTAAAGGGGTAATAGGGGATGGCAGGGAAAATTCTGAGTCTCTTAGCTGAAGGGATTTAAGGACAAGGAGAGTGGCTCGTAATGTAGGTGGCAACACCTCTTTGGGGTTAGGATCAGGGTGCCACAACTGAAATTCCCTAATATGACTTAGTAGAGAGTTCAAGGACAATTCTATGGGGATTTGCTGCTGCTCTGGACAGTTCCTGACATGGACAGAGGTGGCAGCAGAGAGCACTGTGTCAGACTGGAGAGAATACACCACTTCCTGCAGGACATACAACAGCTGATACGTACTGGAAGACTGGAGATTTTTTTTAAAGAAGTAAAAAATCTACCTGCTGCCCCTTCTGAAAAGCATATGGAGCTGACAGTAAGATCGGACCCCAGAAATTAAAACCAGGCACCTTGGGAGCAGCTTGTAATCCCGATAGTGCTACATGCTCATATAGGCCACATAATATGTCTAACTTTATTAAGTTGTCATTCTGACAAACCTCAAACTTGTCTTTTAAACCACCTCTAAATTCATTGAAATGAAAAATAGATGACAAAGCTGCTCGTCATATTTAATTGAAAGAATCAGACACCTGATCTATCACGTTCCCTGTAACATTAGTATAAAACTACAAGGGGAGACAACACCTCACTAAAAGTATCTCAGAGGATTTCCAGACACTACACAACGGCCCAAGGCCGCATTCACACCACTGGTAATACTCTGCTACAATAACAAGGCAATCTGTAAGCTTCATCTGACATTGGTTTTTGTTGCTTGTTTTAGAACATTTTGAATTCCTCCTTTCCACACACTACTTGTACTGACCGACATTTATATACTCTTCTCTTTTAAATCAACTGGTGCCAGACACTTGTAATTTAATTCTATTAAAAACCTCCAGTCTTCCAGTACTTATCAGCTGCTGTATGTCCTCAGGAAGTGGTGTATTCTCTCTAGTCTGGAGAGCAGGAGAGGTTTTCTATGGGAATTTTTTTTATTGCTCTGGACAATTTCTGACATGGACAGAGGAGGCACAGCAGAGAGCACTGTGTCAGACTGGAAAGAATATACCACTTCCTGCAGGACATACAGCAGCAGATAAGTACTGGAAAACTTGAGAAGTAAATGACAAATCTTTGGCACTTTCTGCCACCGGTCGATTTGAAAAAAAAAACATTTTAGGTGAACTATCCCTTTAATTCAGTGCCAATGCTGCTGTGATCACAGTTCTGTACCAACCACTATTCTATGCACGGGCGCATTTCGCCGAAAGAATTGACATGTCACTTCTTTCGGCGGAATGCGGAATCCACCCGTGCATGGAATTAGTGTCTATGGCACGTGCGGAGATGTGAGCCGTCGTGTGCGGGTACGAGCGACGGAATACGCTGCAGGTCATACGCGGGATTTCCGTAGTGTGCACGCACCCTCAGGGTCATTAAGACTCCTACTCCATTTCCATATGAAGCTTACAAAACAATAATTTTTATGCTCTATATGAAACTTAAATTTATACACAGATATATATATATCCTAAAAGGAGTCTAAATTGGATCATTGGAGGTCTTGTGCACATTACCATCTGGGAGAGGGTTTTTTTGGCATTCAGATAGCAGATTAAGGAATAACCATTAATATCAGTAAGTAACATCAAATAAACGTCTAACCACCAATATGTAAAATTATATATATATATATATATATATATATATATATATATATATATATATATATATATATATAAGGATTCAAGACATTTACAGTACATAAAGATTTATTACATGAAACCTACTTCTCTGTCATTTCTGATATAGAGACCTCTCTACACCAAGTGAAATCACAAACCCTAGATGGGCTCCGCTTAGGCTAGGTTCACACTGCGTTTTCAGCATCCGTTTGACGCATAATAAAGTACTGTTGACACTACTCTTGACAGTTTAAAAAAAACAAAAACGGATGAGTTAAATGGATGCTGAAAACGCATTGTGAACCTAGCCTAATTAAGGGGAGGAAAAAGAAAAAAAAAAAAAAGGACAAATGAACGGAACAATTTGATTCTCCACCTTTTGACGTCTAAATATATAGAACTTTTTTTTTCCTTCTCTTTTTGAACATTGCAAAAAACAAAAGGGTGGCTATACTAATCCTGTCTTATACTTAGAGGACAGGTAGACAGTCCAAAAATGCACCAAGAGGGCCCCTTCCCATTTGATAAATGTGATGCACCTTTAAGGACTGTAGTTTACCGTTACACCATCTACTGTCTAGAGAAACGGGGAACTGGGAGAAGCTTGGCCAAATCTAACCTGCTGCCATGTCCCTATTGTACAGGAGACGCTGAGGAGGAGGAGATGTCTCCTATGGCGTGTTTCTGCGCTATTGTGGTACATTCAGTTGTGTGCTACAACTACCAACTGCACCAGAATGGCACAGAGGAGGAAGGTAAGAGACACCGCTATAAGAGACACCGCTATAAGAGACACCGCTATAAGAGACACCGCTATAAGAGACACCGCTATAAGAGACACCGCTATAAGAGACACCGCTATAACAGACACCGCTATAACAGACACCGCTATAACAGACACCGCTATAACAGACACCGCTATAACAGACACCGCTATAACAGACACCGCTATAACAGACACCGCTATAACAGACACCGCTATAACAGACACCGCTATAACAGACACCGCTATAACAGACACCGCTATAACAGACACCGCTATAAGAGACACCGCTATAAGAGACACCGCTATAAGAGACACCGCTATAAGAGACACCGCTATAAGAGACACCGCTATAAGAGACACCGCTATAAGAGACACCGCTATAAGAGACACCGCTATAAGAGACACCGCTATAATGTGTTTTTTTTATAACGATCAGCGTTTAGATAGAATGATAGATCGTTAGAAAAAATAGTTATTGCGATCTTTTTAGGATCGCTTAAGCCCATCTCACACATAGGGTAAATCGTTGAAAGACTGTTTACACGAAACGATCCGCAAATTTTTTTCAGAACGACCAACGACGTTTATCGCTCAAATCCGAACGATAATCGTTCCGTGTAAAATAACCATTAGAGACCGAATATAGGACATATCAGCAGGTTAGATTTGTCCAAGCTGCTCATAGTTTCCCTTTAATTTTCACTAATATCACAGCTTCGGCGCACCTGGTCACACCTCAAGCCCTTTCCACTGAGCCATCATTTTATTGGTAACGCACCTCATGTAGAGCAATAGCCAAAAGGTGCGTACTACACAACACATGACCAAAGTACCCACTGCACAGAATAAAGACAACATTATAAATCTGCCCCATTATGTGTTTCATCCAGCTAAATTTCCCCAGTTCTCCTAAAGTTAAAAAAAATAAATAAATCACATCCATTTCATCAAACTGGACAAAGCCGAGCCCCGATCCCGTCCCATCATTCCTGGTGCTCGCAGCCGCAGGGAGTAGACAACAGACTATATTACTATACCGTCTCCGGCACCTCAGTTATTTCTGGGGCTGCCGCTGCAGAGAGTATGGACACTGTCAGCAGGTAAGTAGAACTGTTTGCTCCTACTTATCAGCTGCTGCATGTCCTGCAGGAAGTGGTGTATTCTCTCCAGTCTGACACATTGCTCTCTGCTGCCACCTCTGTCCATGTCAGGAACTGTCCAAAGCAGTAACAAATCCCTATAGAAAACCTCTTCTGCTCTGGACGGTTCCTGACATGGACAGAGATGGCAGCAGAGAGCACTGTGTTAGTCTGGAGAGAATACACCACTTCCTGCAGGACATACAGCAGCTGATAAGTACTGGAAGACTGGAGATTGTTTTAATAGAAGTAAATTACAAATCTATAGCACTTTAAAAGCAGTTGATTTGAAAGAAAAATAAAAAATAATTGCTGGAGTACCCCTTTCACTGTTCCCGTTCTGACCCAGCATCAGGTAGTTATATAAACCTCAAACTCCATATTATGTTACAGCAAACACTACAAGGTAGTAAGATAAGTGCTTGTTGTCGGGACTTTATTTGCTGTCTGACAGTCTCTTCTACCAGGCCATATTTATCCTTGTCAGAGTAAGTGAACGACGGCTGAAGGAGAGTTACAGTACAGAATGTTCCACCGCCAGCCGCAGCCTGCTGAGGATTTAATGTATAACAAGACGTAGAGACAGAAATCAATAGCGTGGAGTGCGCCGATGTCAAACGCAGAAATGTCACTTGAGGAAAAGCAAAGACGAACAAGAGTTATGGCGACGTAATACAGTAGATGGAAGGGAGCGACCAGCTGAACTGGGAGAGGATGGAACAGTGCGACCAGCACACAGGGAGGAGGATGGAGCAGTGCGACCAGCACGCAGGGGGAAGGATGGAAAAGTGCGACCAGCACGCAGGGAGGAGGATGGAGCAGTGCGACCAGCACGCAGGGAGGAGGATGGAGCAGTGCGACCAGCACGCAGGGAGGAGGATGGAAAAGTGCGACCAGCACGCAGGGAGGAGGATGGAAAAGTGCGACCAGCACACAGGGAGGAGGATGGAGCAGTGCGACCAGCACTCAGGGAGGAGGATGGAGCAGTGCGACCAGCACTCAGGGAGGAGGATGGAGCAGTGCGACCAGCACTCGGGGAGGAGGATGGAGCAGTGCGACCAGCACTCGGGGAGGAGGATGGAGCAGTGCGACCAGCACACGGGGAGGAGGATGGAACAGTGCGACCAGCACACGGGGAGGAGGATGGAACAGTGCGACCAGCACACAGGGAGGAGGACGGAACCGTGCGACCAGAGCACACAGGGGAGGAGGACGGAACAGTGCGACCAGCACACAGGGGGGAGGACGGAGCAGTGCGACCAGCACACAGGGAGGAGGATGGAGCAGTGCGACCAGCACACAGGGAGGAGGATGGAGCAGTGCGACCAGCACACAGGGAGGAGGATGGAGCAGTGCGACCAGCACACAGGGAGGAGGATGGAGCAGTGCGACCAGCACACAGGGAGGAGGATGGAGCAGTGCGACCAGCACACAGGGAGGAGGATGGAGCAGTGCGACCAGCACACAGGGAGGAGGATGGAGCAGTGCGACCAGCACACAGGGAGGAGGATGGAGCAGTGCGACCAGCACACAGGGAGGAGGATGGAGCAGTGTGACCAGCACACAGGGAGGAGGCCACAACCATCTGGGCCAGGGATTAAAAGGCACCAATAAAACAAAAAGTCACTATGTACCTTAAGGGTGCGTTCACACCTACTGCATCCGCAGCTTATTTTTCCGCGGAAATCCGCAGGTCTGGTAGTGCAGATTTCAACCTGCGAGAAATCCGCATATGTGTGCGTTTTGCGGTTTTTCTGCAGCAAGTTTATTGCAACTGAAATGTCCGTTTAGAATGAGAGACATTTTAAACTGACATTTCAGTTGCGATAAACTTGCTGCAGAAAAAACGCAAAACGCACACATATGCGGATTTCTCGCAGGTTGAAATCTGCGGATGCGGTAGGTGTGAACGCACCCTAACACAGGTTAAACACATTACAGCCTGAACTCCAGCCATGTCCTACCCTCTGCAGATAGCCTGGGATCTACTATACTACGGAAGGGTCCTAAACATGGAAAACCACAAAAGATGAACAATTTGCCACACTTCTCTTCTGGTAACTCCGGCTTTATAACCTTGACTTAGAATTCATAAGATTTCTGAGCAGTTCTTGTTCCCGTGTTTCTATAGTAGCACTCTTGTCTTATTCGGCCATAAGGCTTGACCAGATGAGGAACCAATGAGACTATAATGGAGTATAACTTAACTGGACGGCCATGTGGCCTGGTGTCTATACCAGTGCTTCTCAATGTCAGTCCTCATGACCACCAACAGGTCATGATTTGGGGCTATCCCATACAAAGACCACCTGTAACTATACCTGATGAGTATATTTATATCCCCTATGATCATACCTGATGCACCAAGAATAATGATATCACCTGTGACTATACCTGATGCACCAAGTATATTAGTGCATCAGGTATAGTCACAGGTGATATTATACTCGGTGCATCAGGTATAGTCACAGTTGATATTACAGTCATTAGGTATAGTCACTGGTGATAGTATTCTACTCAGTGCATCAGGTATAGTCACAGGTGATATAGAGTATAATAATATCACCAGTGACTATACCTGATGAGTATAATTATATCACCTATTATATATTTCGGTTTGGCAGAAGTTTTGGCACAGCACCACAAACCAAGGTTTAAACAGAAGGAAACAAGTTCTCTTTGCCTAGAACATAAGAAGGGTGAGTCTGCATTGGGCAGAGAGCAGATCTGTCATAGTGCTGGAGACTACAAATATCCACATACAATAAATTCTGAGAGCAAGAGCTCAGACTAAAAAGCTTTGTCGAATCAAGACACGTTATCCGACACCATCTGCCAAAATATCAATCTAAAATGTAATGACAATTGCATGTATGATGAAATTACCATCCGACAACACATCTGCCCCCATCCTACTGGAATCCGTATCCCAGACATACAGAAGACTACTGATATTTCATAGGAGATTTGTAATTTACTTCTATTAAAAAAGTATTTCAGTACTTATCAGCTGCTGTATGTCCTGCAGGAAGTGGTGTATTCTCTCCAGTCTGACTCTCTGCTGCCACCTCTGTCCATGTCAGGAACTGTCCAGAGCAGGAGAGGTTTTCTATGGGGATTTGCTGCTGCTCTGGACAGTTCCTGACATGGACAGAGGTAGCAGCAGAGAGCACTGTGTCAGACTGGAGAGAATACACCACTTCCTGCAGGACATACAGCAGCTGATAAGCATTGGAAGACTTGAAGTTTATTAATAGAAGTTAATTAAAAATCTCTGGCACCAGTTGATTTGAAAGAATTTTTTGGGGTGAACAACCCCTTTAATAGTAATGTAGGGAATGGGCAGAGCTTTGCAGGTGCAGGTAAAAGAACGTCCCCCTGTGATGTGTCTTTGACCTTGCAGTAACGGAGCATGCTCTGCATCTGGTCGGCTGTGATTTGCACTCACTGGGCTGGCTACACTCGCTCCCTTCACTTCTCATACATTTGCTGTGATGGTAATATGAAGTCTCGGCGCTGTAGACAAGATGCAGACTAGGTCAGTGATATGATGGCGGCATGAGGTTAGGAAGCTCTAACAAGCTCAGCAAGCACAGAACTCTTCTCAGGAATTATAGCATCACCACTTTGTCATTTAACGGTATTACGTAATCTGGATTTCCAGAATATTTACTGGTTTAGGGAATCTACCCAACCGCTTAGGTAGAGGTAAGCGAATGACGGACACTCAAAAGTACATAAGGCAATCACTGGGTATATTCTGCCTTAAATGAGGGCAGCATAAAACTAGAGACAGAAATGTTGAACAGATCGGTGTATTACTGACATCATTGTTTTCAGCCGTTCTCCTAATATGCAGGAGAATAGGATTCTTGCTACACCCCTCCCTCAGCTGTTGATTGACAGTCGACTGCCTATACATAGCATAGATAGATAACTGCCAATCAGTAGCTGGTGGACGGAGTTTGCTGGAGCTCATGAATATCCAGGACTACTGAGCTCATGCAAATAATGGAGAGGACTACTTATTGTCCATGTTATTCAGGAGGAGATCTCTGGATCAGCTGCATAGAACAATGTAAGTGATCCATCATTCTCTTCAGCTTCTCTGTCACTAGTTTATGCTACCCTGAGATAGGATGCCATATAACGACTGACAGAGTCTCTTTAAAGGGGTACTCCAGCGTGGGGGCACTTTTTCTCTGGGACCAGGGAGGAGGTGGCTGAGGGAGAAGACGTCCACTTACCTCCCTGGTTCCCGTGACGTCTCAGGTCAGCTCAGCCACTCAGGACTCGGGATGCGGGACCCACCGCTGGAACCGGGGAGGTGAGTGGAAGTCTTTTCCCTCGGTCCCAGCGAAAAAGTGCCCCCACGCTGGAGTACCCCTTTAAAACCAGATACTTATATACATATTTGTATCCATTTTTTATTGTGGATATTAAATGTTATTTCTTGTACATTGTTATGGGGCAGTCGTCTCTCCTGAGCTGCTTTTGTCAAAAATTACCATAGGTACCAATAGTCTGGAGAGAACTGTCTTCAATGGGAGAGTGTTGATGGGAATGGTATGTGATCAGCGCAGAGGAAATTGGAGGAAGGGGCGGGCTGTGACCTTCGCCTATATTAAATTCTCAAACCTGTTTTACCTATATACAGGTGTAGACTTTTATTATAATCGTGCATGCAATGAGAATAAGACATAACCTCCGCAGAATAGGAGGTATCAGCCTTCTTTTGAGACTCGGTAGTCAGGATATTTGGGGGTGTCAGGATATTTTTAGTGCTGTGGGGGGGAAAAAAAAAACCCACATGAATTAGCACGGCCGGACATGAAGCACTGGGGACAGGCCCGGCGACCCCACTGGGACGATCTCCCCTCTGTGACATGGCTCCATTAGAATCAATGTCAGAGGGGAGGGGGTTTCCTCACACTGGGGGCCGGAGGGCCTGGCAGTACTGCACCCAAAAAGACCAGCGCCAAGTACAGTAACTGGGCAGTAGTTGAAAGAGAGGACCAGCATAGCAGGTAACAGCAGAGGACAGCAGAGGACAGCACTCCTCATCCGTCACTATCTCAATATTCAGACATTAAGTCTTTTCTGTGTCATTCTGACATCACTTTTTTTTTTGTGACAGTGCCCATTTTAACATAAAAAAAAATTGTTTTAAAAGCAAATGTACCACCAGATACATCACTTTTTTTTTTTAACCTTAATTGTTTGGCGTCCATTAAGGGATGCATGTAGCGCAGACTTTTTGACACGCCACCCCGGTTCCTGTGCTCGGCACTGCACTTTCCTGAGTACCGGCCCTGAGCACTGGGGACAGGCTACCAGCATCTCCGTGTCTGCCTACCTGATGGTCCATTCCCTTTAACCTGGTTGTTTTCCGCTGACACATTCCCTTGCATCGACAAAATGGTTCAGGACTAAGAAAAGAAGGCGACTCCTAGAAAGCTTCTATCAGGTACAAACACACAGAAATCCAGGAACTCTTCCAGTACATTCCGCCTCATTGTGTCGTCCACGGGAGCGTTGCTTCCATTCAAGTTTCAGCCTTACACTAAGCAACGGCCTTTGTTTTATAACTTTCCTAAATAAATATCTAATCAACGTGCGATTTGTGAAAAGAAACAAATTCCAGGGAAATCACATGCTGTGCCAGCCTAGCGTGCCAAAGAAAGACACCGTCACACAACACAGCGGCTGGTGCCAGAACAACGTACTAAGATACTGAACACTGCCAGCGCCAGATCAGTAGTGTGTGACAACACACAGGAAAAGGATTGCTGATCCCTCAGCGTATGAGCCGCTGATCCGGATCCTACGTGCATACACACACAGACTGGGGTGACATTTATGACACCATGGAATCTGGTCAGTATCAGCGGTATCCAGTCGGTCAATGACAAATGACAAGAGCTGTGATGAAAGCCACCACCACCACCACCTGAACACAGCGCATACACACACATACACACACACACACACAGCGCGCACTTTTAGCAGACTTTTATATTTACTGTAAGTTTATTGTGTTTTTCTTAGAATTTATGTCGCCATTAGCAAATACAATGATTTCCCCTTAAAGGAGAAGTCTGGGAAAAGTTATTACAGTATTGTATTGTCCCCCAAAAGTTATACAAATCCCCAACATAGACTTAGAAAATGCGTATTAAGTTCTTTTTTTTCTCTGCATTTACTACTGCATCAAGGCTTCACTTCCTGGATAACATGGTGATGTCACTTCCTCCTGGATAACATGGTGATGTCACTTCCTGGCTAAACATAAACCAGACTCCTATAGCTGTGTGGGCTGTGGCTGCTGGAGAGGATGATGGCAGGGGGACACTGAGGAACACAGGGCACTGGAGGGACACTATGCATCCTCCTGCCATCATCCTCTCCAGCAGCCACAGCCCACACAGCTCTGGGAGTTGGGTTGTGACATCACCATGTCATCCAGGAAGTGACATTGCCATGTTACCTGGGAAGTGACATCACCATGTCATCCAGGAAGTTACATTGCCATGTTATCCAGGAAGTGACATCACCATGTTATCCAGGAAGTGACATCTCCATGTTATATAGGAAGTGACATCACCACGTAATCCAGGAAGTGACATCACCATGTTTTCCAGGAAGTGAAGCCTTGATGCAGTAGTAAGTGCAGGGAAAAAAGCACTTTATAAGCATTTCCCTTAATAAGTTTATAATGGGGATTTGTATAACTTTTTTTTTTTGGGGGGGGGGGGGTGTAATAACATTCATAAATACAATTTTTTTTACCGGACTTCTCCTTTAAGTTTTACTTACAGTATCTTTCTGCATACAAGTCTATATTGAGGATAAAAGTTTTATAAGAAGTAATAAATGTTACGTTTTCTCTATCTTTCTGCATATAAGTCTATATAGAATAAGGTAGGAATATATCTTTAATTGGGAAGAATATAAGGAACAAAAAAAAGTAAATATCCGACAGTGACACAAAGACAAATCTGGCACAGTCCTGCTATAACAAGACTCCAGTGTAAGTGTTATATAACCCATGGTAACAGTGGCCGTTCACCCTGCGGTTTGTCCTCTTTGGGTCTTCTGGTATCTGGCAGGTACACACAGTCTTGTATTTGCAGGGATAAGTGCTTACAGACCGCGCAGTAATTATGGGAGAGGGCGCATAGCTGCGGTACAGAACACAGAAGAGGCTACAATCTCATCCCTTACCCTGCAGGGCGGATTGCATTTCACTGCTAAATATCTAAGCTAGAAGGCTGCCAGGACCTTTGTATCAGTTTGTTTCCAAAGGCAGAAGAATTACAGACCTTTATCTGTCTTCTGGGACATGTTCACACAGGACAGAACAACCAATCATAAATCGTTTACGTAATCCATCAGAGAAGTCTGCAGATAAAACAGACGACTGCAGCAAAAAAGGTCCACGGGTCTGCATGCAGATTAGCCCCAATGTAACTCACATGCATTACCAGCAGAACGGTCGTAATTGATTACGATAATCCAAATAAAGGGGTATTCCACTCAAAATTAACTTTTGATATGTTGCTGCTGTTGATGGTGAGACTAACAATTCCTTCTATACTTATTATCTATTCCGTTTCCTTCCCCCAGTTCTCAGCTGCTGCTTTCTGCTGAAGAGACAGAAATCTGTGTGTGAGCTTTTCTCTCTCTCACCCTCCTCCCCCTCCATTCTGAGACGGCTGAAACAAGTCCCTGACTGGCTTTATCTGTAACATTGTAGCTTCTTTGTAATGCTGGGAGGGTTATTCTCAGGTCAAATTCCTGATGAACTCACTGTGATTATCCCTCCTAGCATTACAAAAGAAGCTACAATGTTGCAGATAAAGCCTGCCAGGGACTTGTTTCAGCCAAATCAGAAGAGAGGGTGGAGGAGGGGGAGAGTGTTTGAGTTTCTCTCTGTCTCCCCCCTCCCTTCTGAGACGGCTGAAACAAGTCCCTGACTGGCTTTATCTGTAACATTGTAGCTTTTATGTAATGCGGGGAGGAATAAATCACAATGAGTTCATCAGGACCTTGACCTAAGAATAACCCTCCCAGCATTGGGTTAGGTTCACACTGAGGAATAGGCGAGGAATTGAAGAGGAATCCGCTCTTAATTTCTGCTTGAAACTCTTCCCATAAAATTTGTACAGAGCAATGTCCCATTGTGTTTAATGGGATTTCTGCTCTGTTGTTCACACTGCAGAATTTTCTGCCAGAGATCTGCTTTCTACCCAAAGAATCCTATAGAAGTCAATGGGGGCTTAAATTCTGCTCGAATTTTGCTCAAATTCTGCTCCTTTTCTGCCAGACCTGAAAAGGCGTCGAATTTCAACCAGAAAACTTCCTCTTCAATTCCTCACCTATTTCTCAGTGTGAACCTACGCTTACAAAGAAGCTACAATGTTGCAATGTTGGGACTTGTTTATTTCAGCCGTCACAGACAGAGGCTCGCAAACAGATTTTTGTGTCTTCAGCAGAAAGCAGCAGCTGAGAACTGGGGGAAGGAGACTGAATAGATAACAAGAATGGAAGGAATTGTTAGTCTCACCAAGTGTAGCAACATATTGAGAGTTATGTTTGAGTGGAATACCCCTTTAACTTACTCATTTACAACCTTCTTTTCAAAATACAGCTTTTTTTTCACCTGCTCACATATGGTTTTATTTCTGTTAAAAATGACGGCCGTATTTTGCCTAAATAACTAAAGGGACCAGCAGAGAAAGTCGCTTTGCTTTCTTCATCAGTTCCACAGAGTTTGCATAGAGCGGCAGCCGTCTCCTCAGTCTCATCTGTTATTTTTTTGGGGAGAAAGCAACAAATCCTACACTTTGCAGTGTACATCTTATAACTTTGTGCCTCATACAAATACATAAAGTGATTTCTGGTTTACACTGCTTTAGCGTTTCTTTTGGATAACGTACTGGTGACTGGTCGTGAAATTGAGAAATCCACATGTGATGTGAGGGAGCTAATAAAAATGTTCTCTTTACAGCTAAGCTACAACTAACATGTGCTACAGGCGTCACATCTCTGGAACATCTCTTTGATTTTTAGACCCTGCTTTGTAAACTTGTGATGTAGAAGATAAAGATTGTTTACACTTTTTTCTTGCGGTATAACAGGGTCACATTTTATAGGTTATTTAAAAAAAAAAAAAGTGCTCTCTGCTGCCACCTCTGTCCATGTCAGGAACTGTACAGATAAGTAGCAAATCCCCATAGAAAACCTCTGCTGCTCTGGACAGTTCCTGACATGGACAGAGGTGGCAGCAGAGAGCGCTGTGTCAGACTGGAGAGAATACACTTCCTGCAGAACATACAGCAGCTGATAAGTACCGGAAGACTGGAGATTTAAAATAGAAGTTAACTACAAATCTTATAACTTTCTGTAACCAGTTTATTTGAAAGAAAGCGTTTTTCGCCGGAGTACCCCTTTAAAAACAATGCTGGTTTGCAAGCAGTTTGCAGGCCCTTTATACGCATACCCTTAGACACATTCTTTTTTAACTTTGCTTGCTAGAAATTTTCAAACAGTTTGAATTAGCATCTTTTTCACTGTACTTTGTTCCTAGTCTTCTACTGTAGAACTAGGATCACCCAACAAGTATGGAACTAGATAGACTTGAAAAGCACAGTTCTGCCTACAGAATATAGTGTACGCCTTAATAAAAACTAAACAGACAGATACTTCAGATTTTACTTCCTGATCCAGGAAAATCACATGGATACATTATCCACCCGAAATTCTCCCTAGTGAGGTAGTACAAGGTATCCACTATAACCGGATGCCGACCCAGCACCGGGACTACAGATCTACCAACTGTGCCAGCGCCCGGCCAGTCACATGACTAATCTGCAGAGATGCCTCGGCCTTTACTTATACATGCGATCCGGGCACAAAGTATTCAGCAGTATCTGTGCAGGAATTAGTCCCAAGGCTTTGAAGCTGGGAGATGTCCTTTCCACTAAATGTGATTGTGCTAAAGAACCTTTACTGCAACGATCCGGCCAAGTTCTGCAACCTGCCTGTAACATGATTTTCACATTGCATGGAAATTTGTTTCAATCCAATTGTGCCCCCAGTATGATTTGTAAACTTTCACCTAGCTATAAATATAGATTTTCAAGTTAAACACATTTCTATGAAATCCATCTGACACCAGGTGTGTGAATCCATTTCTCCTGCTGTTGTGCAAACAGAAGAGACAACAGGACACCCCCTATATAGGAGCGGCGCTGCAGGCGGTGGCCACACACCACTTCTCTGGTCTCATCCTTTTTGGCTGTTGTTTTGGTCACTTCTGCAGTTTGTCATTGCTCTCACCCATAGAGGTAACATGAGGCGGTGTCTACAACCCACACAAGTGGCTCAGGTAGCGCAACTTATCCAGGATGGCACATCAACGCGAGATGTAGCAGGAAGGTTTGCTGTGTCTGTCAGCATAGTGTCCAGAGCCTGGAGCAGTTACCATGAGATGTGGAGGGGGCCGTAGTGTCCGGAGCCTGGAGCAGATACCAGGAGACAGGCCAGTACACCTGGAGACACGGAGGGAGCCACAGCCTCCAGAGTATGGAGCAGATACCAGGAGACAGGCTAGTACACCTGGAGACACGGAGGAAGCCTTAGTGTCCAGAGCATAGAGCAGATACCAGGAGACAGGACAGTACACCTGGAGACACGGAGGGAGCCATAGCGTCCAGAGTATGGAGCAGATACCAGGAGACAGGCCAGTACGCCTGGAGACACATAGGGAGCCATAGTGTCCAGAGCATTGGGAAGATACCAGGAGACAGGCCAGTAAGCCTGGAGACACATAGGGAGCCATAGTGTCCAGAGCATTGGGAAGATACCAGGAGACAGGCCAGTACGCCTGGAGACACATAGGGAGCCATAGTGTCCAGAGCATTGGGAAGATACCAGGAGACAGGCCAGTACGCCTGGAGATGTGGAGGGGGGCGTAGGGGCATAACAACCAAGCAGCAGGACCGCTACCGCCACCTTTGTGCCAGGAAGAAAAAGAAAAGGAGCACTGCCAGAGACCTCCAGCAGCCACTAATATCCATGTGTCTGCTCAAACTGTCAGAAACAGACTCCATTAGGGTGGCATGGAGGCCTGATGTCTACAAGTTGGGGTCGTGCTTACAGCCAAACACTGGGCAGGGCGACATCTAGCAGGCACGGACCAGATTTAAGAAACAGCATGTGTTCTGTGAACTGACCCGAGAGCAGCAGCATTGGTTGCCAATAATTTTGTCACTTCTGCTAAACGCTTCCACTAAAATTTCTTGGCACAAAAGTTTTCTCTTCAGTCAAAGTTTGTGCCTAAGTAAAAATCTTGTGAACTGGTTTCTAATAAAAGGGGTAGTTCACAAAAAAATTCTTTCAAAGCAACTGGTGCCAGAAAGTGCCAGAGATTTCTCATTTACTTCTATCAAAAAATCTCCAGTCTTCCAGTACTTATCGGCTGATGTATGTCCTGCAGGAAGTGGAACTCTTTCAAGTCTGGAGAGCGGGAGAGGTTTTTTTTATGGGGCTTTGCTGCTGTTCTGGACAGTTCCTGACATGGACAGAGGTGGCAGCAGAGAGCACTGTGTCAGACTGGAGAGAATACATCACTTCCGTCAGGACATACAGCAGCTGATAAGTACTGGAAGACTGTCTCTTCAGAATAAACCAATTTATCCTTCATGACCACCAGATATTGTGACCACCACAGATTGTGGCACATACCGGATATTACTGTATTACTGTGTGAATGCCACATTCATAACACACCAGTGATTTTTAATATAAAAATTTATAATAAAAATAACCAGAGGAGAATGAAGCGAGATGAAGAGGTTACAGCAAAGGCAGCATGGCTCCCCATCACACCACAAAATATATCAATACGAGCCGTACACTGGACCACAGGTCATACCGTGCCCCATTACAATCCGCAGATATGTATATTAGCTTGGAAACCGCAGGACTCCCCATTACATGGCTGAAGACGTAATATGTCACTATCAGAGATGAGGGAACCGGTCTCAGGTCGATCCAAACCCGAGCGTTCAGTATTTGATTAGCTGGGGCTGCTGAACTTGGATAAAGCTCTAAGGTTGTCTGGAAAACATGGATACAGCCAATGACTATATCCATGTCTACCACATAGCCTTAGGGCTTTATCCAACTTTAGCAGCCACCGCTAATCAAATGCCGAAAGTTCGGGTTCGGATCGACTCGAGCATGCTCCAGGTTCGCTCATCTCTAGTTACTATGTTATATTACCACATAATACATAGAGATTCCCAGAATAAAGTGATAACATAACCCCTCAAACAACCAAAGGGAAAAAAGTCATTTTCCTAAACAATAAAAACAAAACAAGAAATGGAACAAAATTGTCCCAACCTGTAACAAGCCAACCTTATCCAAGCACAGTTGTGACCAATGGCAAACGGTTATCTGATCGCTTATTAATATGTTCCCTATCACCCAGGCACTTCCTGTTCTGAGCGGGCACCCGGGTTGTGACGTGTCAGGCCCGCTCAGCCAGTCAGTGGCCATAGTCAGGTCACCCCTTGGCTGCTGACACGTCACAAGGAACCAGAGCAGAGAACAGAAAGTCAGGGAAAATTAAAGTGGCGAAAAAGCCTGCCTTAAAAGTGGAATATAATTGGTTTTTGGTATAGGTTTCTACGCAGGTTAACGGGAGAAATCTGCAGTGATTTCATGCACTGATTTTTTTTTTTTTTTCAGCACTGAGAAATTCATGGAAAGTTTTGTGTGTGTGTGTGTGTGTGTGTGTGTGTGTCCAATTCCATGTGGACCTCAGTCGTGTGAACATGTCCTAAGTGTGCCGCCGCCCCACCACCAAAAGTTGAAAACTCACAAAAAAGGATAAATAAAAAAAATTTAAAAAGTATCAAGCGTTCAAATTGCTAAAGCTGTTAACATTCATGTAGTAATTCAGATTTACAATACACAATCTGCTAGAACCTACTACAATAAATGACAAGTTGTGTCGATCGTCTAATGTGACTATACCTGACTTGTCCGTGGTTTGTACGGTGAACTGCTTTCCAAATCAGCCAAGATGCTGGTCAAGGAGTCAATCTCTGCATCTAGACTTGAACGTCGTTCTTCTATCGTTTTACCGCTGGTGTTTATCTGTTAAACAGGGAGTATATATACATGTTTATTACAGGCAGTATATACCTTTATTACAAACGCCAACGTTTTATTAACAAACTATGACTATGTACAGTATGTTGTGTGGAAACAAATGTTCAACCAAAATAAATATTTTAATCCTGGGTTAAATAGCATTGGGCGGTTCCATCTGGAGCCCAACACCGGCTAAAATGGCATTTGACCAGAAGAGGCTCTATCTCAGGGTCACAGGTTCAAACACCATTTAGGTATCAGGTATTTGTAGACTTAGAGTTAGAAGTCAGAGTTATAAATGAATACACTTCAAGGGAATCTGTCACTGGGTTTAGGTCACCTTACATGAGGGCAGCAAATAGTGACAGAAATACTGAACAGATCGGTGTATTACTTACATCATTCTGCTCAGCCGTTCTCCTAATATGCAGGAGAATAGGATTCTAGCCAGACCCCTCCCCCGCCCTTCAGCTGCTGATCGACAGGTGACTGCCTATACACAGCTTGAATAGATAACTGCCAATCAGCAGCTGGTGGACGGAGTTTTCTGCTTCTCATGAATATCCAGGACTACTGGGCTCATGCACATAATGGAGAGGACTACTTATTGTCCATGTTATTCAGGAGGAGATCTCTGGATCAGCTGCACAAAACAGTGTAAGTGATACATCATCCTGCTCAGCTTCTCGGTCACTGGTTTATCCTACCCTGAGATAGGACGCCATAATCCTACTGACAGTCTCTTTAAGAGATTGTATGTTGCACCATCTAACACATATGACAAAAAACAGGTTTCCATACTTTTAGCCATGAACCATTGTCCTGTTGTATGAATGTTAAATGCCGATATCACCCTTTAACATGCACCCTTCTTTTTCCTTCCTAACACGTTACCTGGACATTGAACATGGCGTCTTCGGGAGCAGGAGGAGGAGGGGGAAAGTTCCCGAGGCCGGATGAATGCTGCAGACTACCCTGGTCTTCAGGAGGTGGAGGCGGTGGGGGTGGAAAATCCCCTGCAAATCAGGACAGACAAGTTGTTATACTTCATGAACATAAAATATAGCAAATAGAACAGATTTCCATAAGGTTAGAAGACAGAACGGCTGAACTCTGGTCACGTCCTCAGAGAGACAAAGCTTACATACAGTGTACCTGGATACCAACGTCTGAGCCCCTCACACCGCACCAGTAAGACAGGAGAGCACTTGCCGCCAGTTACTAGTTGGCACATAACATTTATGAAATGAGGACATTTTGCAATTTGATAACCACAACTGTGCAATCCCTCACACTGTGTTAGAGTCAGTTCACATTATGGAATTGACGCCAAAATTCCAATTGTAACCCTCGTTGTAGACTCTGGAGTCCGCCACGGGTATTCCGCTCGAAATTTTGGCGCCCGTTTGTTCAGAGTGAACTGACCCCAAGATAGATGCGCCTGGCTCTGCATTGCCTAAACGTTATAATAAGCAACAGAATTTTTTTTTAATTTTTTTTTTTACAGAAGGTTTCTGTAATTTTTTCAGTTCTATAAAAAAGGTCAACCTAGAGGTATTCCAAGATCGGTTTTTATTTTATTATTCTCTCCCAAAACGTACTCAGCCTTGCTCACTTCCGTCCTCGGGAAGCCAGTCCTGTTGCACACCAATCCTTGTGTTTGGGGATGGCACATGCATTTCCCATTTAACTGTGCAGATTTAAAGGGAAGCTGTCCCACAAATATGCTGCCTAAGCTATCTGCATAATGTTAGAACACATGTCATTTATTGATTGAAATCCCTGATGTTTCCAGGATAAATAGTCTAGTCCAGTCAATTGAGTGACACCGCCCTCTGGACTCCTTAAAGTGAATGTACCATCAGGTATATTGCGGTCAGTTTTTTTTTTTTTTACACGCCTGGGCTGAAGCACTGGAGTCGGGCTCACTGGCTCCCAGTTTGACAATCTCCCTTCCATGACTCGGCTCCATTAGAATCCCATGGCATTCCCCATCTGAGCTATATCTACCCTAATGCCTTGTATATATGTAGACACATATGCTGAGAACGAGACATTGTACGTCATTGCCTTTCCAGCCCTCTGTGTCAGTCACTATATAAATGAGGGTTAAGACGACTTGCAGCCCTGTGTTTTCCTACTGTATAGCTTCGCCTTGTCTGTCCTCAGAAATGCAGAATAATTTGTTCTGGTTGACAAGTGAAGCGCTAAAAAGAGACAGTCTCAGCATATTTGGGGAAGCTCCCAAGATACAGTTGCTAGAAGCAGTGTGAACTTACCCAATACTAAATAGAAGACAAGATATCTACTACTCCGACTGTGTGTGTGTGTGTGTGTGTGTGTGTGTGTGTGTGTGTGTGTGTGTGTGTGTGTGTGTGTGTGTATGTATGTATGTAAATTGTATGTTTGAACATTCATGTAAATTGCTGTGGGAACTATAAAAAGGCGGTGAAACCAACTACCAATCCTACGCCAATGGTGATTGTTTTCTCAGCTTAGGGATATGTCACACTTACGTCTTCAAGAGGAATGACTAAACTGGCTGTTCTGGAACACTTTAACTTATTCAGCTCTCCAACACTGACTCTAATGGAATAACCCAAATACCAGTTTTATTATAGCGGCGGATGCCAACTGTAGGTAACGTTACCCCCCCAAAATAGGGTTTAGACTTCAAAAGTTCCCAAAGAGGCTGAATCACTACCATTTGGAGTCCATGTGCCAAGGTAAAAAGAAGTTTTGCAAAATTCCAAATTCCACTAAAAATCATTGGGTCACCCCACAAAAAAAAAAACAAAAAACTGACGATCTCCAATTCCAATAATCTCAAGTTAATATCTTTTACATCTTGCCAATCTAAACCAAAACGGAATGGAAACATTAGATGACACCAGTAATCTGAGCTGTCCATAAAGTGACATGCCAGTATAAGAAAACAAAATGGTGGAAAGTCATCTGCAGTCTAATGTCCTTACCAAGCCGTCGAGGTCCAATAAAGTAAAGAAATGGCTGGATTGTAACTAGTAAGAGGTTCAATTACCAAATTACGTTCTGTTAAAGAAGTAGTCTGGCGGGGTGTGTGTGTGTGGGGGGGGAGGGTTGCAAAAAACATTATGGGCAGGGTGTGGGGAGGGGGAATAAAAAATTATTTAAAAAAAATAAAGGACACCAAGCTCATCTGTTCCTGTTCCCGTGGTGTGTTGCATGACCGGGCTCCCGCACCTGCTGGGTGTCCTCTTCTCCTAGGTAGGTCACCACCCAGCTGAATCATCACAAGCGTCAGGGATTTAGCTCGCTCAGCCAAATCAGTCAACTGCAGCAATGTCCCGCCCCAAACACTGACTGGCTCAGCAGGGCATTTGTCAGACGGGTGGTGGTGATTTAGCAGGAGGGGGACTGAGACAACAGCCGGCTGGGGTCAAGGAGCAAGAGGTGGCACTGCATAGGCACCAAAACGGGTGAAAATGATCTTTTTCATTTCCTTCACCTCTGAATAATTTTTTTGCCCCGCAAAGGACTTCTTTAATAATTAACCTGCCTGCACAGATCTACTGATTAAAAAGATGCAAAATACAATAGAATAAATCCACTTCAGCTAAGCAAATACAATCATTTGTGTTGTCTCCATCGAGACCTTGTAGGGTTCCACACCCAGCCGCTATCTCGTCCTAAAAACCACGGCGTCAAACCAATCCGAAACACTGCAGCATTCTCATTTTCACAGGAGCGGATTTAATTTATTTTATTTGGAACGCCAAAGTCATAAAAAGGTTTTATATCAAGCAAAAATAATGCAGATCGCCCCATGCCAGTTGAAATATTGCGTTTATAGATTTATTCCGCTAGGAAAGGTCACCAACTGTTTAAGCCTTAAACAGTTTTAATCATCCCCAAATTCTCCGAGCAGGATGGAAAAAGGAAGCTCAGAACAAACAGCAGCAGGAACTCTAATTAAAAAGGACCAATTCAACTAATTTTATTTGGGATTAATTATTCAGGATTCGCTGTTTGACACGCGAGGAATAGCAATTAGTAATTTCACTGATGTGAGAATAGTTGGAGGCGTAATCAGTTAGAATGAATGAGAGCTCACAAGGTGAGCCCGTGAATTATCTCCTCGCAACGCGCAAGCGGAAAAGCTGAACAGCCGCAGACTGACGCTGAGGAACAGGATATCATCCCACAAATGGTTAATGTGCAAAAATACAAGACCTGATCTATAACATGGTCTCCCCAAAATATAAGATTCTTCGCTCAACAGGGACAGCACCCCCTCCTCAAAGTCTTGGAATAACAGGATCTCATCCACCAAACCATTCCCAGATGAAGCTTCTGTCCAGCGGTCGATCTAAAACGTAACATTCAGTTCTATAAATGTAGAGTTGTATCATTTTAAGATCCAGAAACTTTCTCTCCATTGCAAAACAGATTCTGGCAAACCCTACATAAGCAGCTGACTATTACTAGTAAAACCATGGGGCAACTCGTGCAGGTTGTTGCTTAAAAGTATATTTAGTAACATGGGACGATCTACTGGTCGCTGTCAATGTAAGAACTTAACTGTACTCCTTGGATTTAAAGGTGTTCACCCCCCCCCCCCCCCCCCCCCCAAAAAAAAAAAAAAAAAATCTTCCTAACTAACTGGTGCCATAAAAGTACCAGAGATTTGTATTTTACTTCTGTTAAAAAAAAATCTTGTCTTCCAGCAGGAAGAGGTGTATTCTCTCCAGTCTGACACAGTGCTCTCTGCTGCCACCTCTGTCCATGTCAGGAACTGTCAAGAGAAGCAGCAAATCCCCATAGAAAACCTCCTCTGTTCTCTAAAGTGAAAAGGAGTACACCACTTCCTGCAGGACATACAGCAGCTAATACTGGAAAATTTTTGATTTTTTTTTAATTAAAAGAATTACAAATCTTTCTGGAGCCTGTTGAGCTACCGCTCCTAAAACAAGCAGCAACGACCGGCAAGCAGCCATATTTGCACCCACAGGGCTGATCGAGAGTTCTCTACGTCAGAACATCCGAATGAGCTTACTATGGCGACCAGTGACTGTGAAACCTCAAGGATCAGAAACACAACAAAAACACGAAGACAAATGTTTGATACAAAACCAGAATATTTTTGATCATGTGAATATATTTTGTATCTAAATCATTGGAAACTGATACAAATTTTTAACCTTCTGAGCCGAGTGAACAGGTCTATATAAGAACCACCACCAAGTAGTAAGCAGAACCCAGACTTCACTTGCAAAAAAGATAAAAATATCTTAACAAAAAAACAAAATCACAACTTTAAATTTAGCACTGGGAACCAATGACCAGGAAAAGAAGTTGCTAGAGATGATAAAAATTTGCAAGGTCATTTTGAATTTTTTTTTATTTTTTTTTTAAAGTTCTTAAATTTTCCTTTTCATGTTCAAAATGACCAAATTTCTTTCCTACACATAAAAACCAGAGTAGGTCCATAAACCTGCATTAGGTAACCATCCAAATGGCCCCATTGCCGGCAGAAAATATTCTAAGACGTGAAAAACAGGATGCTGGAGATCTAATGTGTTGTAGCTGAATATTACACAATGTTATTCCTTGGAGTTTATGAGGGAAACTTGGAATGCGCAAAACTAAAAGTATTTGCAAAAAGAGAAGAGAGCAAGTCTTCCCATATAACGCAGCATCAAACATAATAAAATGTTCTTCAGCTAATGGACAGTCAAAACCATTCCAAAAACTTCTTAAAAGGGGATGTTCAACTAAAAATTTTTTCTTTCAAACCTCAAGTCTTCCAGTACTTATTAGCTGCTTTATGTGCTGCAGGAAGTGGTGTATTCGTTCCAGTCTGACAGTGCCACCTCTGTCCATGTCAGGAACTGTCCAGAGCAGCAGCTAATCCCCAGAGAAAACCTCTCCTGCTCTCCAGACTGGAAAAAATCCACCACTTCCTGCAGGACATACAGCAGCTGATAAGTACTAGAAGACTTGAGATTTTTTAATAGAAGTAAATTACTCTGCTTTGAGCGATGATTGGCTGGGCAGGCCTAACACGTCACGTCCCAGGTGCCCACCCAGAGGACTGGAGAGGTGGGATACAGGCACTAGCGCTGGAGTGGGGGAGGTGAGAGCATGTTACTACTTTCATCCTCCCCAGCACTCTGCCAAAAATAACCCCAGCCTGGAGTTCTCCTTTAAGTCTTTATTTACATGTCTGAAGAGTCCGTAATTGCACGAATCTGAAAGTAATGGCTGCCCAGCCGTAGTCTTGATGGTTACAGAGTGTCGGGGTTGGCGTTGGTGCACTGGAGGATCCCTGCGATTCAACAACTGTGGAACAGGGCAATGTCACATGTCTAATAGTAGTGGTGTTTCTTTGGATGGAGAGAATATATTTATATATTACATGATAGATTGGTGTTAATAAAAGAAAAGCGCCATTGTTTAGTTCCAGCCATTGTGCGAGGTGATAGGACGGGTGTTAGTGCTGTGGATTGTGATTGGTTCTTTGTTACATAAATATGGAATATACATCTGTTATTCACGCTTGTGGAATGCTCCGTATTAGAGAAGATTGCAGGTTTTATATGCAATATATCTCAATAAGGTGAAGGTTTATAACTGAGGCTTTTCATGTATATATTCATTATATTTTTTAACATAATAATAATAAATAATAATAATAATAATAATAAATAATAATAATAATAATAAAATATTTTTTTTCAACTATAAATCAATGCCAGGTGTGTTGTTAGTAATGGTGGGTTTCTATACGTTGTGTCTCCAGCCATAGGGAGCGAGGTCTGCTGTATTTCATTAGCTCGGCTTGCATGAAGCTAAATGCTGATCATGTCCGGGTCTCCCACAGGCAAGAAAGAGTTTAATACAAATACACATCAAGTAAACAATTACTAACATGGCGCTGTAAGAAGCTTCATAGCAACCGCACAGCTCAGAGCCGCAGAGAAGATAATTGAAGGAGATGTTTCCGAAAGGAGGACCTCAACATGGTCCTAACTACTCCAGGAGGGATGTCAGAAATTTCCATACAAGGGAAAACAAAGTTCTATTTATCGTGATTAGACAGTCAGGAAGGTGGTAACTTTTGACTCCACTTAAAGGGGTTATTCACCAAAAAATGTTTGTCACTTTCTGGTACCAGTTGACTGAAAAGAAAGATTTGTTATTTACTACTGTGGACATGTAAAGAGTGAATGTCAGGAGCTTTCCCAATTCAGAGAGCTTAATGGTGCGTTCACACCTACAGGATCTGCAGCTGATTTTCTGCAGCAGATTTCATTTAAATAACTGAACACAGCATCAAATCTGCTGCAGATCCTGTAGGTGTGAACGCACCCTAAAAGGGTTCTCCAATGCTACAAAAACACAGCCACTTTTTTTTCCAGAGAACGCACCGCTCTTGCCTCCAGTTGGGGTGCAGGTTCTGTAACTTAGTTCCATTGAAGTGAATGGAGCTTAACTGCAAACCTGGGGACCAGAGCGGTGCGGTCTCTGGAAGAAAGTGGCCATGTTTCTGTAACACCGGAGAGCCCCTTTAATATACAACTGTTAAAGCATTAGCTCATCTGCAGTAACGTCTGCCATATCTCCACAAGCCCGCCAGCCAACATACAACTAGCTTCTTAGATTTATAGTTTAGTTTATGCAAGATGGAAATGAAGAAGGAAACTGTCATAAAGGCGGCACACCACAAGAACTATACATGAAACCCAATTTTTATTACATTAAAAGCGGGGTGATCAGAAAATACAAAATAGAGACAGATACTAACAATAGGCACACTTAAAAAAATTGGCAGGTTCTGCCCAGTGAGTGGGGCGGACTGTTTCAGGGACTGCCTAGACTTTGTGTTTTTATTGTTAGTATTTGGCTCTTTGTCTCTATGTTTTCTATTGTCTGATCACCTTGCTTTTGAGGTTATTTAAAATGGATTTTTATTGAAATTTATTGTGGAGTGCAGCTTTTCTTCTTCGTTTTGTCTATTGTATTTTTATGTGTTGTGCTGGACCGATGTGCGTTTGTTTGAGTGGTGCCCACCGATTATAGGCTGCAATAACATGGATTTGATGGCCAGCTGGGGAAAGAGGAGCGATACCGTGCACTTTGCCTGGCCGTGTCAGGAGTGAGACCGGGCCTGACTGCTAACTGCTGATATATCTGAGGACATGTCAAAAAAATGAGTGCAAATGGCAGTAGCACAAATTGTAGCTGTCATAATATTTTTTGCAGAAATCTACAGTAGAGTGCTCCCCTTCATCACTTCTTATTTGCTCATTATCAGGCAAAGTAAGGTTCTACAGTATTCATTATAACCTACGGAGGGGGGAGGAGCTGAGGGGGATGAGTAATCAGGGAGAGCAGAGAAGCAGCTGTACAGTTTGGAGACTGTCCGGGCGCATAAAATGCTGGATTTACTTGGTGAGAGAAGGTTGCAGGATGCGGTGCTGTGCAGGGCTGAGTTTTCTCCTCTCCGTGCTCAGTCATCCCCCTCCTCTCTCATAGACCATAATGGACACAGAAGTCCTGATTCTTCTGCATTGAGGGGGGAGGTAGGAAAACAGCCCTTTGAGTACAGAAGGAAACTCTTTTGCTTAATAAAACCTATTACAGAGTTTCTTTAAATATCTTGTACTATTGATACTTATGGATTTCTGGAAAGTGACATTTTTCTTTAAAGTGTAACTGTCATGTAGCAGGAACTATATATACTTCACAACGCCAGTCCGCCTTCCCTACCATGTGCGGCCAGGCCCTCCTGGTTTCCGCTCTGTGTAATGGCCACACTGGTATTTTTTACATTCTGTAGCATTTTTTAGTGGGTGTGCACACAAAAGAGATGCGGTAACACTGGTTATAAATATGTCTCCATTCAACCACACTTTTCACATGTATTAATGGATTATAAAAACGTCAGCATTTCGGATTCCAGAGAATAAGTGGGTTCTGGTCCACAATCTCTGTGCAGAGGAAACTGAAGTAAATGTAAGATACAATGTAAAGAACAGCAACACGGTTTTGAAAATGTATAAACTTTTGACCACATTGCCCGATGTTGTAATGATTCCTGTACTAGGCTGCAAATGTTTTGCATACTCTACAAATACAAGCACGTAAAGAATCTAAAGTATGCTTAATAACAACATAGGAATGTCCAGAAAACATCAGACGTACGGTGCTCCCTCAAGTTACAATATTATAAACATACAGAGGTGTCACTGTTGTTCAAAATGTAAAATCAACAGTAGATGTGATATAAAGCAAGTTTGAGGAGACTGGACCTGCATACAGTAAGTATAGCTGTTATATAGCTGCCTTCAGGAGACTGGACCTGGATACAGTAAGTATAGCTGTTATATAGCTGCCTTCAGGAGACTGGACCTGGATACAGTAAGTATAGCTGTTATATAGCTGCCTTCAGGAGACTGGACCTGGATACAGTAAGTATAGCTGTTATATAGCTGCCTTCAGGAGACTGGACCTGGATACAGTAAGTATAGCTGTTATATAGCTGCCTTCAGGATACTGGACCTGGATACAGTAAGTATAGCTGTTATATAGCTGCCTTCAGGAGACTGGACCTGGATGCAGTAAGTATAGCTGTTATATAGCTGCCTTCAGGAGACTGGACCTGGATACAGTAAGTATAGCTATTATATAGCTGCCTTCAGGAGACTGGACCTGGATACAGTAAGTATAGCTGTTATATAGCTGCCTTCAGGAGACTGGACCTGGATACAGTAAGTATAGCTGTTATAAAGCAGCCTTCAGGAGACTGGACCTGGATACAGTAAGTATAGCTGCCTTAAGGAGACTGGACCTGGATACAGTAAGTATAGCTGTTATATAGAAGCCTTCAGGAGACTGGACCTGGATACAGTAAGTATAGCTGTTATATAGCAGCCTTCAGGAGACTGGACCTGGATACAGTAAGTATAGCTGCCTTAAGGAGACTGGACCTGGATACAGTAAGTATAGCTGTTATATAGCAGCCTTCAGGAGACTGGACCTGGATACAGTAAGTATAGCTGTTATATAGCAGCCTTCAGGTTACTGGACCTGGATACAGTAAGTATAGCTGTTATATAGCTGCCCTCAGGAGATTGGACCAGGATTCAAATAAGTATAGGTATGTTTTAAAGTATGAAAAAAAATATATGAATTGCAAACTTGCTTTATAATCACATCCAAAGTACATTTAGATTTTGAAAGTTATAATGACAACGACAGCAGCCAGTCAACCTAGGAATATCACAGGTAAAACCTTATTACTGAAGCGGCTGCAGTAGAGTGTAGTACTATATATACTATAGTACCTGGGCCAGGTTGCCCCGCTTCTTTGAGCACCATATGGGGAAGACTTCCAACTTATTTGAAACGTACAGGATCCTGAAGTAATTTCTGTCCTCTGCACAGAAAGGGATTTACAACTTCCAGCACCTTTTCCTGACTTGTTTTATCCACATTAGTTTTGGACTTTTTTTTTTTTAAATACTTTTTTTTATTTTGTTGTTCATTTAAAGGATTTTGGAACATACAGTTTCACTGGATATCTACAATTAAGATCAGAAGTCAAATCATTTCCCCATACAGTGCTGGCGCAGGAAAGAATTAAAGTGGACCTGGAAAGTATTAAAGGGGTATTCCAGTATCAGAAATCAAAAATACATCTTTGTTGGCACATTTGGGGAAGAATGAGATGTTAAAGGTGCGTTTACACGAAACGATAATTGGCCGATCGTACGATTAACGATGTCGGAGTAACTTTTATTTTCCATAACGATCAGCGTTTAGACGGTACATTATATCGTACGGAAAATCGTTTTGCGATCGCTTAAGCCTATCTCACACATTGGATTAAATCGGCGAACGACTGTTTACACGGAACGATCTGCAAATTTTTTGTGAACGACAAATGACTATTTGACATGTTGAAAGATCAAAATGAACGATTTCTCGTTCGTCGTTTGATCTTTCGCTGCGTTTACACGTACGTAGACATGGGGTAGGACAAACACTTAACTCTCCCAGAGAGGTTCCCTTAGACACATATAGCAGTGTGATTAACTGGAAAACAGTAATTGGTAATGAGTGAAATTTTCGAGAAACAGGGTGGGTTTTTTGTGCTTTTTTTAATATCTTCAGGGATTTGAAACAATTTTGCAGAAGTTTAGCTATGAACAAATTGGTCTCCTTAACAAAATAGAGGAAGTTTGTATCGTCTGATTTCCTGAAAGTACTTATGGTTGTAACCCTTCGGGACTTGATTATAGACAAGGGAGTATTTTCAGGAAACCTACTTTACTGTAATCACAGAAAACCTAAAATTTGCTTACAGATTTATAAAAAAAACAAAAAAAATAAGTATAAAAGCTTATGATGCATCACATATTCTACATTGTAAATTACATGTCATCGCCTAATAAAAGTAACGATATATGTGATAAGCTTTACCTAACTGAAGGTATTTGTATTGAATAGGAATATTGCATTGTATTAAACTGATAGTGTTTTTTTAAGCAACCTATTCTCCCCTATAGATAGGAGATAGATTATTCAATCATCATTTAGGATTTCCAATTTTCAAAAAAAAAAAAAAAAAACTAAATAAAAAAAAATCTAATATTGTCTATAAACATTAGTAAGTCTCTAAATGATGCTGCTTAAGAAACAGAACAAACTGAACTTGGATATCCAAATATATAAAAATAAATATATTTTTATATAATTTGGCTATATACTACCCCCACAACCTAATGGTGTAGTGTGAAATAGAATCCTAATTTTTCTTAGTTATGTCAACTGTTTACTGTGTCAGACTGGAGACAATACACCACTTCCTGCAGGACATACAGCAGCTGACAAGTACTGAAAGACTGGAGATTTTTTTAGAACTAAATTACAAATCTCTGCACCTTCTGGCACCAGTTGATTTGAAAGAATGTTTATGTGAACTATCCCTTTAAATTTTGCTTGGCTTTTGACGTTGATCTACAGTTAACCGATCACAAAGGACTCAAAACACAAACTGATCCAATTTGCCTTTTATATAAAATACAACATAGTTACACCAAAATAACCTCTGCATTATTTCTTTTTGACAAAACTTACACTCGCTGCGAGTAAGTGTAGAGACTATAGAACTTCTAGCTCTCTAAAGTTTAAACATGAAAGAACCCAAAATCCCAAAAAGAGAGATGACGATATAAATTAACAAAAACACAAAACACACACGAAGATGTAAAATTAACTGGAAAACCCCCATTAGTTTTTACCATTCCCTGTGTACATGTAACCGCTATGTACGATCAAACAACTATAGAATAACATGGTGAGACTGAGAGCAGTGCTGCCCGACAGACAGAGCCTGACATGTAAATCTAGCAGAAACCCGGCGTGTAAAGTAATCCGGCCCTTTCGGCCCAGTTGCTAAGAGACCTGCTATTTCTTTTATGGGACAACTACTGTGATCAGTGGAAGAACATGCGGCATCTCTGCCACTCCGCTCAGACGGACGCCGGAAGCTTTTACATTGAATTGTTACTTTTATTTAACTGCAAAACCTTAAAGTGAATTTATCCCCCTGTTCATGCTGCCCTATGTGCCGGCAATATGAAGTGGTGACAGGAACGCTGAAGTGTCTATTATAGGCGATTATTGGGTACTTTTTGTGAAAGTGATATACTGCAGCCTGCCAGGAGTGTAAAATAAGCTGCAGCATACTGCTCTCAGTCACTCTCACCACCGATACTCAGGTCTTCTCCAGCGCCTGCGATTACTTACCCCGATGATACGCCCTCCCTGTTTCGCAGGTGATGTTCGGAATCCTCAGTGATCGGCTGCAGTGGGTTGCAAACGTCATCAGCGGAGATCGGTCAGTGCATCATTAGGGTGAGTAAACACAGGTACCTGGCTGGAGCACGGATGGTGGAGAAATGGAGTGGATGCTGCATCCCGAAACACGTTTTGGGGCATGTGCCACTGGAGGTTACCTAATCATACAGCTTAGAGGTAATATGCAACGCGGACTTAAAGGACAACTCCAGGCAGGATTTTATGTAAAGGTGATGGGGAGGCTGAAAGCAATAACATGCTGTGACCTCCACAGAATACTGCCGCTCCGGTCCTCCGGGTCCTTGGCCGCTTCCTAGTTAGAGAGGGGACCCGGGTTGTGACGTGTCATGGCCACTTAGCAGCCAAGGTGGAACCTCGTTACGGCCACAGACTGGTGTGGGACTGGCTGACACGTCACGTCCCCTTTGTAGCCAGAAAGCGGCCAGGGCCCAGGTATTGCACGTCCCTGTTCTGTGCAGAACACGGAACGTGTGAATGAGGCCCAATAATTTTTAGACCCTTAGAGGAAGATTTATCAAACATGGTGTAAAGTGAGACTGGCTCAGTCACCCCCGGCAACCAATCAGATTCCACCTTCCATTCCTCACAGACTCTTTGGAAAATAAAAGGTGGAATCTGATTGGTCGCTAGGGGCAACTGAGCCAGTGTCACTTTACACCATGTTTGATAAATCTCCCTCTTAGTTTCTAATTGTACCGGACATATCTTGTACTCAGGTCATCCAGTGGCCAGTTTTTCCGGTTAATTTGGTTTTAATCCTCAAATACTAATCACTAACAAATCTGATGATTTTCCTCAGTATTAAAAGTGTGTTTTACCTTTACTTTAGGGGAGAGGTCACAAATGTTTATTTTCTGTCACTTCAAGAAAAATAGTGATCAATTCTTTGTGCGGATGGTGGTGTGCGCGCGTGAGAAAACCTAGTGAACCGGAGTCCGCGGCGTGATAATCCGGCAGACGCGGCTGGTTTGGTAGGGGAGCTGCAATAAAAATGTATAGGGTGCAGCTAAGAGCAAAATTTTCTGCTGACTGGTTCCCTTTATTAACCTTCTCAAGTTAGAGATGTTTTTATGTAAAAGGAGTAAAAATGCACAAAATAACTTGACAAATCAAGCATAAGTTGCAAAAAAAAAAAAAAAAAAAAAGCACTCTAACACCTCAATTCACACTATGCATGTTTGCACGCTGTCCTCCTACACACGCACCTAAAAGCCGCACTTTCCAGGGATCTGGGACATAGATCCCAAATCCTCAGGCACAGGACTCCTCCGCCTATAGACCAATCACTACAAACATCTCTCCGGGGGTCAGCTCGCCCCGACGTACAAATAAAACCGCTTACATACAAATTAAAAAGAGATTACAGAATAACTTAGAATGATAACAAAATAAAAATCTGTTTATAAGAGGAGAATCAATGGTTCAAAAACAGCTATTAAAACAAAAAAGTGGTTAAACCCGGCATGTAAGACATAATAGGAGTATAAAAAGCCGATCTGATGATTCACACGACCGTGCCTCCGCTAGCCCTATTTCTAACCAATCTAATAAGTGACTTCTGTTCAAGGTACAACGTTCTCATGTTGCCAGGCAACTCCGGCTGGACAAAGCTAGTTAGTCACATACACATAAAATGTTCTTTACTTCAGAAAACAGAAAAAATCTTCACATACTGCTCGAAATTTTTCTTCTTTTATTGCATCAATAGCAATAAATTCCCAATGTTCAACAGCCGCCACCCAACCATACAGCGGGTTTCTAGTTTTTGGTTAATAAAGCTTAGGAGTTTATTGTGACTTTGATATAGATAGCCAATCCATTAACATTCAAATATTTTTGTTCTATGAGAATTGGAACGAACTGCAATACCCGACACAGCCACAGCAAAGTGTACGGCGCTGTGCCATGTAAATGGAGAGATCACAGAGACGTTAGTGTGAGGATTGCTATTCTAGAATATAGTATACGGCCAACAATAAGCAAACAATTTGGATAGAAGGTAGGGAGAGGGTTTACCTGCCTAATGTAGATGTGCACTTCCATCCCCCTTATCCTACTATAAAAAAACAGGTGTTTTCTGCAACTAGGTTTTCTAGTTTTGTTATAGTCTGCTTTATGTTGTCTATTGATTGGTGCATTTACTAAAGGCTGCCTTCAGCAGTCTGTAGCAATGAACTGCCGCACTGAACCCTATGAGCAATAGATCTACTGCATTGATCCCTATGAGCAATATATGTACTGCATTGATCACTATGAGCAAAATATGTACTGCATTGATCACTATGAGCAATTAATGTACTGCTCTTAGAAGTCTCCTAGAAGGACTATAAAATTGTGTAAAAAAATTAAAATATATCAAGACACGTTAAAGTTTAAGTGCCCCCCCCTTTTTCATTTTTTCATATAAAAAGGTAATAAATTTAGTGGCTGAACTATTAAATTATCACAGTCCTAATTGACGTAAGCGTAGGAGACTGCCAAAGTGCAAAAATTGCTGATATTTGTTTACAGCCCAGAATTTTTTTTTTTATTTAAAAAAAAAAAAAAAAAAAAAAAAAAAAAAAAAAGTGATCAAATTTGCATATAAGCAAGTGTGGTACCGATAAAAACTACAGATCATGTTGCCCACACATCATGTTGTACAGGAGACGCAGAGGAGGATGGTATGTCTCTTATAGCGTGTCCCTCATAGCGTGTCCCTTATAGTATGTCAGAGTTCCTCCTCAGTGTCTCCTTAACAATAGTGACATATCAGCAGGTTAGATTCCGCTCACCTTATGATAATTCCACAAAAAAAAACAAAAAAAAAAAAACACACACACAAATAATATTGCCAACTTCATCTGCAATTCCTTTTCTATCCCAGCCTATGTCTGCATGTACCCGGCACACAATGCCAGAAGGGGCCCATGAGGAATATCACAGAGAGATGATCTTACATGTATATAAAGCGGTTGTCATTCCCTCTAGGTTATCTGTAGTCACCATTCTCCTGTATTGGGTGCGGGGTGCTCCCTGTATTACACTACTGTAGCACATCCATGGCTTCATCTGCTCCTCTCAGAACAAGCAGTTCTTTTGAAGCCGTCCTCCTGTGCCAGCCATTCCCCTGGGACGGAAGAGTTACGCACATTGGAGCAGCGAACGCCATCAGCACAAAGTATGTGAATGAATTTCAGATAAAAGCCGAGCAAACGTGTATAATAAACAGAGCAAAAGCGGGCAAGATGGCTGGGGACGTCATTCCTGGGATCGAGGCTTTGCTTCTGGATGGTACCCGGCCCACAAACCAATGGGATATAACACTGTACATAGCACTTTCCATACACCGTCATCAATTCTTTTAATCTGGAGATCTAATAGTTACTGGATTATCAGACGTTCGGGATTATTGGTCAGTTATAAGCAGTAATGCACCATAGGATTTCCTAACAGCTTCCCCTGTGGGTGTTTCTCTCGTCTGGACACATTGCACACTATACGCTTGTGTTATTACCACATTTTCTAGATAATTTGTGGACAGACTTTTTTTACTGACTTCTCAGTTTTGAATGTTTTTTTTTTTTATACCTCTGCTCATAGCATCTCCAACATGGCAGCAGGAGAGGACCAGCTCGGCCAAACTGGCTCGTTCATTGGTGCTATGGGGGGGGGGGGGGGGGGGGGCAGTGCTCCTAACAGTAGCAACAATACAGAAAACTGTGCCCAGGTCTATAGTAAGATATGGGTGATACTGGGGTCTAGTCTGGGACTTGGTTGGAAAGATTTGGGGGGTACCATGGTACCATGGGCCGGGCCTATGGAATCTGTCCATCTGCTGCTGGTAATAAGTGTAGGTGGTACATACCGTCCCCTCCTTCAGGCTGGCCTCCTCTATAGGGGTTATATTTTGGCTTTGGGGCAACCACCGGGGCAAACTTCTTAGGTGCTTGCTGAGTGGACACAGAAATGCTCGGGGACCCAAACCCCTGCGTTGTTTCCATTCTGGCCGTCACATGTCCAAGGCCGTCGCCCGAGCTCTTTGGCGGAAGCCAAGACGGATGAGACATTGTTTCTACCTGGGAGGGGAAAAAAAAAAAAAAAAAAAAAGGATTAACAATCAGAACAACATTTTGGGGATAAAACTATAAGAAGCTGTAAGGGGGTGCAGAGGTTGCGGCTACACCTGAGGTCTATATTGGGGGTGAGGGGGGGCTGGTAAGATGTGCACGTCCCTCAAATCCTGGACGTCTGATCTCTGGAACGTCCACCAATCATAAGAAAGAACAGGAGGCAGCACTAGATCAACCACCTGCTGTACCGAAATAAAATTTAGTGTGGGATACAAGTTTTTTGGTTTTGTTTAATGACAGGTAACACTTCAAGGGATTCTTACTATTCAGTCTAGAGGTCGGCTTAGGCTGGGTTCACACTGCGGTTTTAGCATACGTTTAACGGGTCAGTTTTTTTTAACGGACAAAAAAAAAAAAAAAAAAAGAAGTGTCAGCAACGTTTGTGTCCATCAAAAAAAAAAAAAAAAAAACCTGATCAGTTTTCATCCGTTTTTTATATAATGGAAGTCAATGGAAAAACGGATGCACACAAATGCATCCATTTTTCAAAAAACGGCTGAAAAAAAAAAAACAAGATTGCAAAAATGCAGTGTGAACCCAGCCTTATATACGGCAGAAATGCTGTGGATTTACCCAATCCACAATTGAAGACAGTACTAGGCATGTGGATGGGATTCTACAAATATCAGGTGCATGCTGCCGACTTTTTCCAAGTTGAAAACATTTGTTGCAGATTTTCCCCTCTCAATTCAACAGGGATGAAATCCACTTTAAGGCTATGTTCACACATAGTATTTCCATAAGTCTTTTTTTTTTAAACCAAAACCAGGAGTGGAACAGACAGAGCAAAATTATAATGGAAAGATTTGCACAGTTTGTGTTTTCATTACACTCCTGGTTTTGGTTCAAAACACTGACGGAAATATGATGTGTGAACAGAGCCTAAGATCCTACATGCACATTGCGTTGCAGATTCAGGCTTTTCCAGGCGTTTCATCAAGGACCACAGCAAAGTCGGCAGTAGATCTGTGATGAAAGAGCGCCCAAAACATCTGGCAGTTTACTCAGTCAGAAAAACTATTGGATCCCAACCAGGAAATATGTGTATATGCAAAATGTAAGTATGAAACAGAAACTATTATAATTGGCAATTAGGAAAGAAACATTGGTTTTCTCACAGTTGGTTTAGGATCAAGGGACCGTTAATAAACAATAAAAAAAAAAAAAAAAATTCAAATTTAAAATAAAAAAATATTAGTAAAAAATAAAATAAAAAAGTGTTTAATAAGGGTCTGAACTGTAATGATTAAAAGCCAGGAGGTGGTTACACAACTACAAGAGGACAAAACATAGTAAAACCCTGAATATTTCACCCCAGTAGCAATAGCTTATTCATAGCTCATTGAACAATTAGGCGCCATCATCAAGTATAACCCGTTATTGGCCAATTAAACAGTTTGCTTGGGACTAAAAAGCTAGATTTTTTTTTTTTTTACATAAAAATGGCACCAAGATGTGTCTGGTATAGCAGTATACTTTTTTTTTTTTTTTTTGCAAAACCTCTTTAGTGGCTAAAAAAAAAAAAAAAGGCAAAAATGACCCTATGGCTATATCCAACCTAAATGTATGTGGGAGACAACACAATACAGCTGTATAAGCAACATGAAACAAATACAAAATCAGTATAGTTGGCAAACTGGGACCTAAATGCACGAAAGGAAAACTAATAAACAGGATATTTAACAAACAAATGACAGTCTGAGGTGTATGTGTTATATGAGACGTGTATATTATATGTTATATGAGATGTATACATGCTATATGCGGCGTATGTTATGTCATACAGTCTTCGCTCCAGTCTCAGGAGAGGATTTACAGCCACATTTAAAATCTAAAATCTTGAAAATCTCGTTTCCACATTTTATAGTGTAAAACCGAGAGCCCTTAATCTACGGTCTACCTGTCTGCTGTTACCGATATCCGGTCACGTCTCCGGCATCAGGCAGTAATAATTGTTCCTCTCGGCAGCTCATTGCTGATTACGACATTTTCTGCTGCCTGCCGTTTGATTACAAGTGATACCGTTCAATTACACCGCGCACCCAAAACCTTAATCAGCAACCTGACTAAATTCTTCTATAGGGAAAGATTTTTTTTTTTTTTTTGTACATTCTTAAACTCCAACATTTTTCCCAGGATAGACATTAAAGGGGTAGTTCACCAAAAAAGGGTTTCTTTTAAATCAACTGGTTGGGGCCACTTCAAAAAGGTAGGGAGAGGGTTTACCTGCCTAATGTAGATGGGCACTTCCCTTCCGCTTATCCTACTATACAAACCAGGTGTTTTCTTTACAGAGTTTTTTGTTTTTTTTTAAATAGTATTAAAGGGTTGTTCACCAAAAGTTTTTTTTCTTTAAAATCAATTGGCACCAGAAAGTGCCAGAGATTTGTAATTTACTTCTGTTGAAAAAAATATAGTCTTTCAGGACTTATCAGCTGCTGTATGTCCTGCAGGAAGTAGTGTATTCTTTCCAGTATAGAGAGCAGGAGAGGTTTACTATGTGGATTTGCTGATAGTCTGGAAGTTTCTGACATGTGTTCACACCTGTACTGATCGGGAGAATGAGCTGGGAGACGTCCGCTGCAAGGCGTCCACTTTTCCGCAGCCTCTGTTAGTCCTGCAGAGCCCCTTTCATCTGTAATCCAGTCTGTGATACAGAGGAGGCTGCTGAAAAGTTTACTCTACAGACCAGGACAAGTGTTGGCCAGTGATTGGCCTGTCAGTTCAGAGAGCGGCTCTGTGGGACTCATGGCAGCTGCGGGACCGGGCAGTAGCCAGGAAGACACCGGGGAGCGGGCAGTAGCCAGGAAGACACCGGGAAGCTGGCAGTAGCCAGGAAGACACCGGGAAGCTGGCAGTAGCCAGGAAGACACCGGGGGAACGGGCAGTAGCCAAGACTACACTGGGCAGAAGACGGGAAGACACGGGGGAAGGGAGCAGCAGTCAGGAGGAGCGGGCAGTAGCCAGGAAGATACTGGGCAGAAGCCGGAAAGACACCAGGGAGTGGGCAGAAGCCAGGAAGACACGGGGAAGTAGGCAGCAGCCAGGAGGATACCGGGGAGCGGGCAGCAGCACCACTGAGCATAGGCAGGTATATATGAAATTTTTCTTTCTTTTTTTTTTTTTTACATGACCATCAGCCGTGCTATTACATGTAGCAAAGAAACGTTCAGCCGACGATCGCTGTCATAGGTTCATCAATGTCCTTATTACACGTAAAAATGATCTGCCAAAATTGGCCTGATTCGTGTAATAGCGCCCTTAGAATCAAAATTGCAAGATTTTAGAATTTTATATTAAACATCATAAAATGGAAAATTTGAAGAAAAAAAAAATTTGCATCAAAACCTCCAAACATATATAAAATTCAATAGAGAAACTTAAAAGGTTAGGCAATTTTCTGGCGACAGACTCCTTTTCATGAAACGTGTGCACAACACCAGCGTTCTGCCTCACAGATTCTCATATATCATCTCATTTCAACATACTGCTGTTTTTGAAAGTTATCACATTTTATTTTTGAATTTCTAAAGGCTCATTATGGAAAAGGTAACAGCTTCAGCATATGCTCCGAAAGATTCCCCAATGAGCCGTGATTCACTTATTCAGCGTGCTCATAGCTTCTGCCTGTTTGCTTCGAAAAGATGTTTTTTTTCCTCCAAGACGTCACATATTATGAACCTTGCTAAATGTGTGAAAAAAAAAAAGCTACCAGAACTAAAGCAGATAGATTTTCCAAAAGAAAAGAAGAGGGTGTTAAAAAGTGTAAAAATAAAGTTTAAAACTAGATATTAAATGTAAAAAAGGAATAAAAACTAAGAGCTCCTTCTCCATGTAGTGCTCAGTCTTTCTATCCTGTTTATCTCCGATGACAATAGATAGACGGACGCGGTACTACCGAGTAGGCTGCCCCTAAATGAATACAGCTCTGAAGATATCGGGTTTACAAATTAAAAAACTTTTAAGTGTTGCTCACGTTTCCTGAATAGGAAGGAGACAGGTCTGCAGTAATGTAATTCATTGTCCGTATATAAAAAGGTGTTTAATTAGGGACAGGTATATAGCTTACGATGAAGAGAATGGAGGCAGCCAGCCATACACCTGTCTGTAAAGGAAACTGTGGAAGGGAGACACCATACCGTACTTCTATTACCACGTGCGGCACTATAAGATGATTCGGGCCCTTCAGAAGGCAGGAGAGGCAATTAAAAGCTATAGCATCCATGCAATTAAATTCCAATGAGAAATCTTCTCTTAAAGTGAACGTACCAGCAGGTACATCGCTTTAAGATCTTTACATCAATAGACTGGAGCCGTTGCAGGGAAGCCGATGCCGCGGTCCCTTTTGAACCCGGTGGTCTAATCCTGGTCACCGGCCCAAAGCACTGGAGGCAGGCCCACCCGCAGTGTGACGTTCTGCCCTCCCCTCAGTGACGCGACTCCATTAGAAACAATGGGGCCTCGTCACAGAGGGGAAGGGTTTCGTCCCACTTGGCTCACCTTCAGTGCTCCAGTGGAAGGAAGAAAAAAAAAAAAAAAAAGTCCAACCTGAGACCCTTTATTAGAATATTTATTTTCTGGGTAAATAAAAACTTTTAATTTCATACTCCGACACTAGTTTCTTTAGTGTCTAGGTTTATTTTTGAACCATACAATTCCCATCCATTAGTAATACTACTGCTAAGGGTGAGCAAAGTAATGAAATCCCAAAGATCATGGTAGAAGGGTGGAGTACACGGCTATGAATAACCAGTCTCTGTAAACCCTCTTAAAAGTAATCTTGTAATTGTTTGACCATGTTTTCGGTTCCCTCGTGGCTCATGTACAAAGGCCGGCCTGGGATGATGAACGGTAAAAGGAACACAAAGTCGCCTTTACCAGAAGAGACAGAACTGGTGGGCAAAAGAACTCTGAAAACAGCAATTTGTGGAGCTAAATACGGCAAAGTCCACAGTCAGCCGCGGATCCCCGCCAAAGCGACACCAAAACCCTCCAATTGTTTATTTTTTTTTTCACATTTTGCATTTGACAAACACATAGTTGTACAAAGTGCCAGAAGTGAGGCTCCTCGGCTGCCAACGGAGGCCGGGCCAGAAGACTCTGCCAAACTGTTTTATAGCCCGGATTACCAGCTAGCCTTATTTTTCAGAGATTCTCTGCTAAACTGGAAAATATATCGGGATGAGAAAGAAGAAAACAGACATTTTACTGAGGCATCTTCGGTGACATGAGCCACACACCCTTCCCAAATAACACAGAAAAAAACGAAGCAATAAAATGTGGTCAAGTAGCAAGGTTCGGACCTGAAGACATTTCAGTTTCAAGTAACATTATGTAACATTATGACTATTCAGGACTGCTGGCGTAAGCGACGGCCAGACCGAAGCAGTTCATACAGAAGGCTTTTCACAGCTCGGGTAACGAATAACATATATGTGGAAATCGGTCTCCATAAAACTACAATTGGGTAGTAGTATTGTACAGGAACATGGGTGAGAAAACACACAAAGAAATTGGTTCTGTGTTTCAACACTGTGGTCACCGCATGCAGCCGCAATCACACCCCCATGTGATCACCAATAGCCACTCAATGTTATCTTATCGAATGAAGAGGGCATGATATAAAAGTAACGGACCAGTAAGCTACAGCTTCCTGGTTGGAGAGGGGACCAGAGTTGTGGTGTGTCAGGGCCAGTCAGTGTCCGAGGAGCGGCCCAGTTACGGCCGCTGACTGGCTTAGTGGGGCTGACACGTCACAACTCGGGTCCCAACTCTGACCAGGAAGCAGCTGGGGATCCGGGGACCGGAGTAGCTGTACACTGCATCAGCGCTGAAGCCGGGAGGCGACAGCATGTTATTTCTTTCAGCCTCCCCCTCCCTGTCACTTTAACAAAAATTAATATATAACTCACCCTGCCTGGAGTTGTCTTTTAATATTCTAAAGCAAATGGTTGGGGCACCAGTGGTATTACATAAGATTAAAATATATGAGAGAAACAGATTGCTTATCTCAGGTAGACCAAGAGGACACTGCCGGCTGCTGGTTAAAGCGCTCAATGCAGTGACATCCTAGGTGCATTGCTCCCTGGGAAACATAAATAGGCCCCTTCCTGGAGGGATACCTGGCTAGCCCTGTGTTTCGAGACTCTTAAATGAGGCTCCACTGACTTTCACATAGGAATAAACAAAACACAAAAGATTACAGCTAAAAAATCATTGTTATAACAAGTATGAGAAAATTATTGTCCTTACCTCTGAGGAGGAACACTCTTCCTGATCTTCCTAACAGACGTGCCGGTTCCACTTGGGAAAAATAAATCAAAGTCTGCGAGGAAAAACAAATGGTCTGTTAGAAACTGCACACAAGATATACACAGCATACCATGACGATGGAGTACCCCACTATCCTGGAGCCTAGGGGATTACATGTATAATAATAATAAGGAGACTGAGACCATTACCAGTGGCATAGCTACAATAGAGGCAGGGTAGGCAGTTGCTATGGGGCCCGTGCAAGAGGGGGGGGGACCTCAGGGGAAAAGGTAAGAGCTGTGGCCTTCTGCTTAACCCCCTAGGTAATACAGTGTGTAAGTGACCCAGTGTTTACTTGCATGCTGCAACACAAAAAAGGGGTTAAAAAGCAGACATCTCTGCTTCACTGCTCTGATAATCTCTGAACTCTGTTCTCCAGCTGCATCAAGTAGGAAAAGGAAAATGTGCAGAGGTCTGGGCTATCAGTGCACCAGCAGTAAAGCAGAAAATATTATAATATATTTACACACACACGTGTGTGTGTATATATATATATATATATATATATATATATATATATATATATATATATATATATATATATAATATATATATATATATATATATATATATATATATATATATATATATACACACACACACACACACCCCCAACATGTAAATGTGACCTAAGCTATCCAGACCATGTTATAAAGCAGGTGATATATACAGTATCTATTGATTTATATCTTATAATATAAAAATATATCTTTATATATGAAAAGATTCAGTATACCTTGTAATTTATTGATTGAAATCTCTGATGTTTCCATGCTAAAGAGTCCAGTCCATTGAGTGACTCCACCCACTGGACTCCTTACCACAGAATGAGCAGCGATTTCAATTAACATGTTACAAGTTATACTGAATCTTTTCCCACAAACATATATATCAACCTTCTCAGCTCTTCCTGCTCTATAACATGGCGACAATAAATTTGACAGCATTGTCTTAGTGACGGGCTCCCTGGACCAGGGAGGAAGCAGAGCGCAGAAGACGACCTGGAACATGGAGAGGTAATGCTAACTGTTTGGGCAAAGGCTGCACAGACATCACTAACACACGAGAGCAGATCTAGCTAACATAGGGCCCAAGTTCCTATCTGAGGATGCCAGACACTCTGTAAGGTTCTAGTGATGGGGGTCCATTGTGCTGGGAATATTCCCACTACAGAATCTTTACAGGTTAGAGCAAAAACCACACATTAACCAACACTACGAGGAGTAGAAAATTCTCCCGAAAAGAGACACAAATGATTTTTTTTTTGCAATGTACACATTGTGAAATATGGGACAGTAGTATCTCCTCCACCGCAGAACAAAACTGAGGGTAACCCGCCCAGTCTTACAAAACACATTAAACAAAAGAAACAAACAAACACAAAAATGTCACAAAAAGGACAAACATGTGCCGTCATGATGAAGAAAAAAGTGAACTGCACAAAAAGTACCATCTACCTAAATAAAAAAGAAAAACCGTCCTTATAAAAAACGGCAATATTCTGAAAACAAGTGCTGCTCAGATAGGATTTTGATCTTCAATAAAAAAAATAAAAAAAAATTCAATTATAGCTGCAGATCTATGTTTGAGTACAAGAGCAATTGAACTCCATGTACTTGTTACATTTCTAAATATAAGCCGGTTGGCATGACAACAAAGATTGATGGATCTCTTAAAGTACTGTATATTTAATTGTCAGCATTTCACAAGGAGTCACAGAAATGCTGTGTGAAAGGTCCAGTCGTCATGGATACTGGAGGCTATTTAAAAAAAAAAAATACAAAAGTAGAAAACAAAAGAGAACACAAATACGCAAATAATGGTGCAGTTTGGGAAAGAAAATTGCTAGCTTAAAAATAACAATTTGCATCACAGGCTGGAGTCTCGGCAACCAAAAAAAAAAAAAAAAAAACTGAAAAAGCTCTTTAAAAATCATAAGCAGAAATACACAAGTTTTAAACATAGCCGTCTATAGTGAATATCATATCGCATCATGCGTACTGAATTAAAGGGGCTCGCCATTAAGTAAAATAGTGCCTCTTTTTTTCGATATTGCACGGTGATAAAGTAACTTGTCCGCTGTCGTCTTTTGTTGAGACATCCACACACGCCACTCAAATCCTGCACCATATGTCATACATCAAAAAACAGACCCCCCCCCCCCCCCCCCCCCCCCCCAAAAAAAAAAAAAAGTTTGTGGAAAAATGGAAACTTCCATCTGCCTGGAAAACCTGGCTACAGCCATAGGTCTCACTAGGGATGCACTAATGTTTTCCAGGTAGCTCTAGGGCTGCATCTGCCTTCCCCAGCGGGATTTAAATGCCAAGTGGTTGGGTTTGCTCAAACTTACTGCGAGTCGCTCATCTCTGAGTGCTGAGTTTTTGGCAGGCCATGTTGCCTTTCCACTAAGCTGTGCCCCAATTGCCAAAAGAATACAGTATGCAACTTGGGGCGAGGCACAAGTGTCTGAAACGCATAATAAATGTGGCACAATACAGTTTCTTGGTGCAAAATTCATACATGTGCAATGATTAAAGAAAGCTGGAGGATTTTATTCAGTATAAGAGTGCGTTCACACTACTGAATCAGGGCGTGCCACTTGCGTGAAACGTGCCACTTGCCCACGCACATCTCAATTCATGTCATGTCAATTTTTTGGGCAAACTGTGAAATCCACCTGTGCATAGAAAGGAGTCTCCATCTGTACACGAGGGCGAGCAGCGGAATCTGCGGCAGGTCATCCGCCCGGATTCCATTGTGAAAACGCACCCTTACAGGGAGAGAGGGGATTGCGGTGCAGTCCTAGGGACCAAACAATCTATACCTCGCCAATTTGACACAGGGCTGCAAGTCTAAAAGTTAAAAAGTCATTGTCCTAAAAGACAACTTTTAGACTTGCAGCCCTGTGTCAAATTGGCGAGGCATAGATTGTTTGGTCTCTAGGACTGCACCGCACCCCCCCCCCCTTTACCCACCATGGTCCCTCCTCCCTGCCCTCTTTGTCATTAAGAATGCCCCTAGAACAATTTCTTCTATTCATCACCTGTGTGAACACTGCACATTAGCTGGATCGTTAAGGCACCTGTGCAGTGTTCAGACAAGTGATGAATAGGAATAATCCTGCCCGGGGGCATTCCTAGTGATGAGGAGGGACGGAGAGGCGGTGCAGGCCTAGGACACACACACTCTAGACCACGCCAGTTTGACATGGGGCTGCAAGTGTAAAAGTTGTTTGCATCACCTGCCGAACGGACCCCAGGAGAGATCTTGGATTAAAAGCAGCTATCCGAAGGTACAAGCGTTTTTTTTTTTTTTTTTTTTTTTTTGGGGGGGGGGGGGTTAGATTACTACTATGTGTGCGGTACCATAGATGTATAATACTTTGTATGTGGCATTATATAGAGTAATCACCCAGCCCAAGGCCGGGAGACTTCAGTCAAAATTAAATTCCCACTGAAGTCCTGCTCCTACAAGTGGGAGTTGGTTCATTGATTATCTCGACTCAGTCTTCTAGTCTTGTGAATTTCCCCGTTATACGGCCGTGATGCCCTGGAAACAGGTTCTAGACCAATTATATTTCGGTGGAGCATTCCTACTAAACAATTTAACATGTTGGGTTACATAATTATTATATAATATGTAAATGTTTTTCCCATGTACTCCGTGAACACCAGCCAACACTTGGCTCTGCTGTCTCTCAAAATAACCGCGGTATGACCGAGCCCTGTCCAACCAGTCAGGGCTGCCAGTAATGAACTATTTATAAGTCAGGAGCAAAGCTTACTATATTATAGGTTTCTTACATGCACAAATATAGTAAATTATATTTTACATTCCATCACCAACTTCATCCTCATCCCAGATTTGTTCCTCAAACTCCAGCAGGGGCTGCCGATTTCCTACAACTCCCATAGTACAGCATGTTTCATAATTCTTAATCCTCTAGACACCCGCCCCATCTCTATCCCACCCCTTCGACACACCCACCCCATCTTTATGCCGCCCCTCCACACAGCCGCCCCATCTCTATGCCACCCTTCCACACAACCCCTCTACACACCCACCCCATCTCTATGCCGCCCCTCCACACACCCGCCCCATCTCTATGCCGCCCCTCCACACACCCGCCCCATCTCTATGCCGCCCCTCCACACACCCGCCCCATCTCTATGCCGCCCCTCCACACACCCGCCCCATCTCTATGCCGCCCCTCCACACACCCGCCCCATCTCTATGCCGCCCCTCCACACACCCGCCCCATCTCTATGCCGCCCCTCCACACACACCCGCCCCATCTCTATGCCGCCCCTCCACACACACCCGCCCCATCTCTATGCCGCCCCTCCACACCCGCCCCATCTCTATCCTGCCCCTCTACACACCCGCCCCATCTCTATCCCGCCCCCCCACACACCCGCCCCATCTCTATCATGCCCTTCTACACACCCACCCCATCACAAACCCGCCCCTCTACACACCCGCCCCATCTCTATCCCGCCCCTGCATACACCCACCCCATCTCTATCCCGCCCCTGCATACACCCACCCCATCTCTATCCCGCCCCTGCATACACCCACCCCATCTCTATCCCGCCCCTCTTGCTATAATAAACACTCCCCCTATCTCACAATGCCCACCCTTCAGCCTATTACACAGAGCAACGGCCAGCAGACCAGCAATATCTTGATTGCATTATTTATCACATTGAAAGACAATGATCAGCAGACATCACGCATGTCGGCTGATGGTTTTCTTTTAACACTACGTATTACACAAAGCAATTATTGGCCGCAACGGACGATAATTGGTCAAACACATCCAATAATCACTTGATGTAATAGGGCCTCAAGTCTAAAACAGCTTTAAAAAAATAAAAAAAGTACAAATCTTTCATTTATAATTTTTCTCTGTGTCCGTTAGGTTAGGGCCACACTATGTTTTGTGCAGTTATTTTTAATCCATTTTTGCAAAAACGGATGCAATCCATTTTGATCTGTTTTTCAGCAGCAGAATAAATGGTCGGCTCCCGACTCCTGCGTCCAGGCCGGCTCATACCGTATTGACAGAATGAATGGGACGTTGAAGCGTCATCTGCTGCACAGCACTAATCAGTCGGATGGTTGTTGGCAAGAATCCACCGGCAAGAGATATGGCCGAGTCAGAAGCACCTTTTTAGGGAATGGATTTCAGGCCATGGGGATGGTAAGTGTATGCAGCCAGTGCCGACCCCTTACACGCTTACTCCACCACTAAAGAATGTTTTCATTTGCCTTTTTTTCCCTCCATGAAGAAAACTATTTACTTCCCAACTTTTTAGAAATCAGGATAAGTTTGAGAGGTTCGGCTTCCTCCACATCTGCATCAGTCCTTCTCCGCAGAGTCCAGCCCCATGTCCTGACAATGTAGCACACCATGGACCTTATTAATGTCTACAACCGAGCAAGAAAAGAGGATGGTGGTGTGAACGCAGACAAAAGCAACGTCCTATTATAAAGAGGAGTCATTCATCAATGGGCAATAGCCGGCAAACCAGATTAAACTCAGAGTTGTGGCCATCACTGTCCTTGAGCACTGTGACTACCTCTATATCCTGGACAACATAGCTGACACTAGGGCTAGATTTCAGGACATCTTGCAATCACTACTTTATATGCCCCCCCCCCCATCCTTTTGTGCTAACTTCCAAAAGGAAAAGTAAAGAGACGAGAACAGTGTGTTCTCATCTACTTCCAGTACTTATCAGCTGCTGTATGTCCTGCGGGAAGTGGTGTATTTTCTCCAGTCTGACACAGTGCTCTCTGCTGCCACCTCTGTCCATGTCAGGAAATGTCCAGAGCAGCAGCAGCAAATCCCCATAGAAAACCCCTCCTGCTTTGTACAATTCCTGACATGGACAGAGGTGGCAGCAGAGAGCACTGTGTCAGACCATGTTCACACACAGTATTTTTAGCAGTCATTTGGTAAGTCACACTTATTCACCACCATACTGTGAAATGAATAGAAAACAGAGTCAATACATTGACAAGGTTAGAAATAATGATTTGAATTTGAAATAACATTGTTTTTACATTTTTTTTATCAGTCATTTGGTAAGTTTTTTTTTGTTTGTTTTTTTTAAACCAAAACCAGGTGTGGGTTGAAACTATAGAAAGTACTCTGTAAACACGATATAACACTATAATTCAGCTGCTCCCAGTATGTTGAGAAGCACAGTCTAACATACTCAGGCTGTAGGTCTCTGGTCACACAAAATTTTTTTTTTAAATATATATATATATATATATATATATATATATATATATATATATATATACATACATACATACACTACATATATACACACACACACACACACTACCGTTCAAAAGTTTGGGCTCACCTAAACAATTTTGTTTTTTTCATGAAAAGTCACACTTCTTCACCACCAGACGTTGTGAAATGAATAGAAAATAGAGACAAGACATTGACAAGGTTAGAAATAATGATTTGTATGTGAAATAACATTGTTCTTCCATCACACTTTGCTTCCGTCCCAGAATCCTCCTTTTGCAGCAATTCCAGTATTGCACACCTTTGGCATTCTAGCTATTAATCTGTTGGGGTAAGCTGGAGAAATTGCCCCCCACGCTTCTAGAAGCAGCTCCCACAAGTTGGATTGGTTGGATGGGCACTTCTGGCGTACCATACGGTCCAGCTGCTCCCACAACAGCTCAATGGGGTGGTGATCTGGTGACTGCGCTGGCCACTCCATTACCTATGATAGAATACCAGCTGCTGCAGTTCTTGCACAATTTGGAGGTGTTTAGGGTCATTGTCCTGTTGTAGGATGAAATTGGCTCCAACCAAGCGCTGCCCACTGGGTATGGCATGGCGGTGCAGAGTGATCGCCTTCCTTATTCACAATCCCTTTTACCCTGTACAAATCTCCCACCTTACCAGCACCAACCCCAGACCATCCCATTACCTCCACCATGCTTAACAGATGAGAAAAAAAAAAAGACAGGGGGCGCTAATTTTTTTTATACACAATCTGTTCCATATCATATATACAGTTGCTATAACCTTGCTAATGTTTCTTACTTACAAAAACTCCCCTTTGAAATGCACCAGAACTTCTACTAGTGACTTTTTCACTTACTACTACACTACTCCAGCTTTCAGGAATACCGTATCTTTACACCAACGTAGCGTGCTCTGACGTGATGACGTCTCACACCAGAAGGAGCCCTGGAGCCCTGTCTATCAGTCCAGGGTGGGGGTTATTGTCCTCCAGCATGGTAAGCAATGAATTCTACAATCATGTTCATTTGAACAGACTATGCACTTTAGTGACTATATATACTTTATGATTAATCTGTACGATCATTTCTGTGCATGCACTAACCTCTTCATTTATGTGGAGATATATGGTTGTTTATTTATTTACTTTATTGATTTACTGGTAAGAGCTGGTTATGAATTCATGGACTTATGATTTATGAATTTTGGAATCTCATGGCCTTATGGGCTGATGAACTTTACATATGTTATTTGCCCTTTGTTTACATAGTGACAACCTGCCATGTGCTCATATTTGTTTACCTTTGTCTCAGGACTTCCTGAGGTCACTGACCCGGAAGCCCAGTATGAGGTCATTAAGATGTGCCTATATATTGCTCATGTAGTGTCTGCTCTGTATGCTTGATAAAGGCCCATATTAGACAATATAGGGTATAAAGAGTATACGTTTACTATGCCATCTACCTTTGGATGATCCCTGGCTGCACCGCTGTGTGCAAATTTGAATACTCCTGCGCTTATTATACCTGGTGTGGATTCGACTCTTGGTCCTGTAATCGGCTGATTACACATCTGCATATGCTTAACAGATGGCGTCAGGCATTCTTCCAGCATCTTCTCATTTCTTCTGCGTCTCACAAACATTCTTCTTTGTCATCCAAACACTTAAACTTGGATTCATCCGTCCACAACACTTTTTTCCAGTCTTCCTCTGTCCAATGTCTGTGTTCTTTTGCCCATCTTAATCTTTTTCTTTTATTGGCCAGTCTCAGATATGGCTTTTTCTTTGCCACTCTGCCCTGAAGCCCAAAATCCTGCAGCCGCCTCTTCCCTGTAGATGGTGACACTGGTGTTTTGCGGGTACTATGTAATGAAGATGCCAGTTGGGGACCTGTGAGGCGTCTGTTTCTCCAACTAGAGACTTTAATGTGCTTATCTTCTTGCTTAGTTGTGCAATGCGGCCTCCCACTTCTTTTTCTACTCTGGTTAGAGCCTGTTTGTGCTGTCCTCTGAAGGGAGTAGTACAAACCGTTGTAAGAAATCTTCAAATTCTTAGCAATTTCTCGCATGGAATAGCCTTCATTTCTAAGAACAAGAATAGACTGTCGAGTTTCAGATGAAAGTTCTCTTTTTCTGGCCATTTTGAGCATTTAATTGACCCCACAAATGTGATGCTCCAGAAACACAATCTGCTCAAAGGAAGGTCAGTTTTGTAGCTTCTGTAACCAGCTAGACTGTTTTCAGATGTGTGAACATGATTGCACAAGGGTTTTCTAATCATCAATTAGCCTTCTGAGCCAATGAGCAAACACATTGTACCATTAGAAGACTGGAGTGATAGTTGCTGGAAATGGGCCTCTATACACCTATGTAGATATTGCACCAAAAACCAGACATTTGCAGCTAGAATAGTCATTTACCACATTAGCAATGTATAGAGTGGATTTCATTAAAGTTAGGACTAGTTTAAAGTTTTCATTGAAAAGTACAGTGCTTTTCCTTCAAAAATAAGGCCATTTCAATGTGACCCCAAACTTTTGAACGGTAGTGTAATGTAATATATCTTAAAGGAGAAGTTGATTTGTATAACGTTTGGGGGGCAATACAATACTTAAATAAAAATTTTCGCCGGACTTCTCCTTTAAATATGGATCGCAACACAACCCCACAACCAGTAACCCATGCAGCCCCACTCTTCGATACAGGTTGTGTCAGGATGATGGTGCTGCATTCTATAGGACACCATGGATGCAAATAATCTAATAAAATGTGTAAGTACAAGTAATAGCCGATGATTTCAGTCACCTGGTTTGGGGGACGTGAATATAATACTGAACAAACCCAATAACCCTGAAGCATGAGAGCAATGACACAATGCACTTTCTAGAAAGCCGAAGCAGAGCGCAGGCTCATTAGGACAGAGCGTCATCTCATGCATTACTAATAGGCTGCCAGTACACAAGCTTATACATCTTTAATGGGGAACAAGAGAATTGGTTCCGACCGGACACGTCTACACAGAGGGAAGAGAGGATGAGAGCAGCGGAGGTCAGCGAGCACAAGTGAGAAGGTGTACACCTCACTGACAGACATGGAGACGCTGCCTGCACACAAACACAGAGAGGAAGAGGAGCTGCAAGGAACCCAGGCCTAACCAGAACAAGGAGTCACCCTGTACGCATAGTCTACAAGCGCCAGCCTCCGCATAGTCTACAAGCGCCAGCCTCCGCATAGTCTACAAGCGTCACCATGTGCACAGTCTATAAATGGTTATCAGCAATGAAACTTATTAGGTTACATATCTTAGCTCTCTTCTCTCCCCTGATGTCCTGCTGCGGCATCTTCGTGCCCCCCACCTAATCGCATCCACTTCCAAGACACAAACCAGTGTGACAGCCCACTCAGCCAATCACTGAATGACACAGGACAGGGCTGTGATCAGTGATTGGCTGAGCAGGCACTTCTAATGAGGAGACCAGGAGGGGGATGGGATTGCAGCAGGTGAGAACAGGTTTTTTTTTCCCCAGTCTTTAATAGAGATGAAAGAATTTACAATAGAGCGAAGCTGTTCATTACCAGCTGCTGCCTTATAACTGACTGCTGCTTCTCCCTGGATGCTGGGAAAAGCTGGATCCAGCTTCTCCCAGCACCTGGGAAGGAGCAGCAGTCAGTTATAAAGCAGCAGTCAGTTATAAGGCAGCAGGTGATGAATGGAATGCAACGAAGGTAAAGCGCTTCACGTCCTTATTACTGTATTTTAGTTAATTTCTAATCTTTATCATTTCACCCTAAAGTCTTTCAAATGGGCACAGTCATTACCAATAACGACAAATCAGCAGGGGAGGCGATATCCTGACACTTTGCAATATACTTAATTATATATCTTTGCCTGTTTTATAGAAAATATGATGTAATAAAATCGGCCACCAGGTGTATTATTTATGGGAAAACTGCCGTTGAGTGTCCAACACTAAGGCCATTTGTTCTTTAGTAAAAGCAAAAACAAATTAAAAAGAAAAACAAAAAAATTATACACACACACACACACACACTATGCAGGAGGTTTTCCCTCTGCTGCTCTTCCCAGACTGTCCGAGTGATATGGAATGCCAATTGGCCAGCAGCCATACACGCCCCTGTGCAATGCTGCAGCTAAGTAAACTAACTTAACTAACTTAAGAGAATGTCACCTAAATTTTCTTTTACAGAGCCAGATACTAAAAAACCTGTTCTTTTATTCTAAAATGTTCCTTTTTTCTGACTAGGTGTTTTTTTAATTTACCATTTGTACATTGTTATGGGGCGGCCATCTTAACAGAGTTTTTATAACAGCATTTAGTGACATGCTTTACAGCAAGACTCATGGACATAGACTCTCTCCTTGAGATAAATGTGAGACATTACTGAGCGCGCTCTGTGACCTGAGAAAAGGTCATTCCACAGGGAGCTGCTATTGTCTCCTCTATCTACTGGTGTCACATGTTGCTGTAATGCTGTACAGATCAGTATACAGCAGCCTCCTCTTATCACCACAGAGACAACAGGAAGTCTCAGCTTAGTTTAAACCCCAGTGGTGAGAATGAGAACTGCAAGATCTCAGGATTATTATATAATATAGATAGAAACATGAAAAATTGAAGAAACATGAAAAATTGAAAAAAAAAAAAACATGAAAAATTGAAAAGAAAAAAAAAAGTCAAAAATTCGTAAAAACAAAAATATGTAAAAACAAAAATTTTCACCACACACTGTAAAAGTTTTTTTTTCGTTTACTTGGGAAAGGAAGGGGGGCAAATTAAAACTTTTAATATAAGGGTATAATTTTTATTAAAAACACTTCTATGTGCAATGCCATGATTGCTCAGAGATCAGTGCAGTATATATTTACTGCATTGATAAATCTTATCTTTATGGCAGCCTACAGCCATCCCAAAGCCCCGGCACCCAGAGTGGCCTGGCAGATCTCACACTTCCTCTAAAGCCCCTATTACACGGGCCGACTTGAGCAAACTAACGTTCTCAGCGCTCGTTTGCTCCTCCTTCCCCGCTCACTGCCGCCACTATTCCACACAAGAGCAGCGAGCGGATGAGTCCGGGGAGGGCCGCCGAAAGCTGCGGGGGGGCTGCCCGGGTGATCGCTAGATCGTCTGGGCAGCCCATAGCATACAGCAGCGTCTGCTGCCGCCGCTCCTATTCCATGGAGCGACAGCATCAGATCATTGCTGCATCAGTTGTTTGTTTTTCAACATGTTGAAAAACAAACGACTGCAACGATCAGCCGACATGAACGATGTCGGTTGATCGTTGCCTTCTATTCCACGGGACGATTATCGGCCGATAATCGTTCCGTGGAATAGGGCCTTACGTAAACCAGACCAACTTTGGTGCTTGCCATAGGTTGAAAGAGTATCCGGCTAAAGATTCCTTTTCTATCAAGTTCTATTCTAGAGCACCATGTTAGTGGCACCTGAATAGACGAGCTTGGTTACGACACCAGCGATCTATACATCAAAGATACAAGTTTCACCTTCTCTCTTCATTCTGCACATCCTGTTTCATTATGAGTAGACACTCTCACTGGGTGAGCAATGTTTTTCCACCTCATGAGAAAAAAAAAAAAAAAAAAAAAGGAGGTTAATGAAAAAAAAAATTGTTGCACTCAGCTTTCCACCATTCAAGTCTAGAAACAGAAAAAATAAAAACTTTACACATTATGGCCGCAGCTCAGCTAGAGCGGCTGCATGTCAGCGGGGGTTTGCACATGGACTTCAGCTACAAGCAATACGAGAGGTCACACGGTATTGCAGTTGCTTTACCCTATGGCCTGTAACAAATAAAAGGCTTGGAGGTAAAACAGTCGTGTGCTTCCAGCTGAACTATGGTGTGAACCAAGCCTTAAAGGGTTAATAGACACACACAAAAAAAATTTCTTTCAATTCAACTGGTCCCAGCAAGTGCCAGAGATTTGTAATTTACTTCTATTAAAAATATCCCAAGTCTTCCCATACTTATCAGCTGCTGTATGCCCTGCAGTTTTCTTTAGTAATGTAATTAAAATGTATGCACTATGAAGGGAGGGGAAGGATTTACAGCTGTATGATTGGTCGTTTTTTGCAGGGTGAGGCTATATAGGAGATAGGAAGTAAAAAGAGCAATTCCGCAGAAGTTACAGACTTATGGTCCTTTTACACGAAACGATTTATTGTTAGTTTTTGCACGATAACGATTGAATTCTAATGATAATCGTACATGTAAACGCAGCGAATGATTAAACGATGAGCCAGAAATTGTTCATTTTGATCTTTCAACATGTTCTCAAATTATCGTTGGTCGTTCGCTAAAAATTTGCAGATCGTTCCGTGTAAACAGTCTTTCAACGATTTCACCTATGTGTGAGATAGGCTTAAGCGATTGCAAAACGATTGCATAACGATTTTTCCGTACGATGTATCGTTCTGTCTAAACGCTGATCGTTATAGAAAAAAAAAAAAAAAAATTGTTCATTCAAAATAGTTAATCGTGCAAATTATCGCTCCGTGTAAAAGTACCATAAGGGTACTATTACACGGGCTGATCAGGGCCTGATAATAACAGTAAACAAGCGCCAATCTGCTAGATCGGCGCTCGTTTCCTAGGCCTATTAATCGTTTAACAAGGACTGCATGGACAGTTACCAATGTCCTTGCAGCCCTTGCTAAACTGGGTCCAGGGCTCCTCTTGCGGTCCGCTTCTCTCCGGGTCACGCGTGCAGCAGCTTCAGAGCGGCCTGTCTTAGCTGACAGGCCTTTCAGCCAATCACTGGCCGCGGCGATTCTAGCCTGTGATTGGCTATGCGGCCTGTTAGCTAAGACAGCGCGCGGGACCCAGGTAGAAGCAGACTGCAAGAGGAGCCCTGGACCATGGATAGGTAATGTATTTATTTTGCAAATAGTCTGCCGCCAGTGGCCAACAATTATAGGTCAGAACCTATATCAACAATCATCAGCTGATCGTTGTGTTTATTACACGAAATGACAGGGTACTATTATACAGAATGATAATCGGCCCTTCGTTACTTCTGGACTGTGATCTGGCCTTTTCCGGGGACACAGGTGGCACAATTCAATAAGTATACACAGGAATGTTCATACACAGATATACTGCTGAAATAGCACAGCACAGCCGATCATCAGGTATGCATGACAGTCTTGTGTATGCCCATTTTAGAGCATGTGGCACGCATGTGTTGTCTGCCATCTTGATTCCTATTTCCCCTCTGATTTGATTTCCTAATGCAGCCTTTCTGGGTAGGATCTGATAGGCGATAACGTAATCGTGTAGCTCACAGTCACTTGTATAGGTTTAACGTCCTCTCGGACACATACGTATGTATGCAGCAGAGCTGGGATGAAACAGATGACACTGCAGGAATACTGGAGGCAGGTTATCACTGTATAAACAAACCAAGAAGGAAAAATAAATAAATCAGAGCGTTTCTCTTTAAAAAGTCAGATGTGAACATGGTTTTCGAGGTTTGTTGTCATTTTAATTTGCCATACAAAGTCTATTGCTAGAGAAAGCCACAGGTTGTCTAATTATTCTAATATGATTAAAAGTGGGCCAGCACCTCCACGATACAGGGCTTTCTAGCTCTTTAAGGCTTACACAGAATTTTTATGACAGTCTTCATATTTCAAAGCTAAAGCTTAACCATCCTGGCATGATCAAAGTCCCTCTCTCCAGATAAGCTTCTTTCTACCGCGCTGGAAATAAAGCATGCAAAATACAATTGCAAAAATCTATGAGAAAACTAATCAGCCAAGCGTTCACTTGTTCCATTAGTGACGAGTTGGCGCGGTGCCAGGCTCAGGATGGCGGGGAGGGAGAAGAAGAAGATGAAAAAAAAAACTTCAATTCCCAATTATTTTCTGCGCTCATGATCTTGATATTCTCAAATGGTCGGCTTTCTAAGAAAAAAGTTGCGTAGTCTGCTGGCTGGAAATCCTGAACTGGCCACGTGTGCCGTCATAGGAGAGACGAGACCGGCCCGAATCTCCTCATTGGTGCAGCATATGCGAACGTCAGTGCTCAGGATTTCACATCTGTAAGGCCCCCATGGACTGGAATTGCAGAGCCGGGCCATGGGAACCAATAAATAAAATGGATTGCACTACACCCCTGCCGTCACTGACCGCTACTACGCCCTCTATTGGATGGCTGCACAGTTTGCTTTAGATTTTGGCTTTGGGCCTTGCCTCTGAATGGTCGCCATGTCTGTCCTGCAGCTCTCATAGTTAATGTTTAGAACTTACCGCTTCCAGGTAGTTAGTGTCAATACACACTCCTTTCATCCTATATAGGGAACCTTTTCTCGCCTCATATGGGTGTATCCAACTAAAAGTAACTTGAAATACGCTATGGAAAACACCTCAGCCTCCTCCAAACACTATTCTATGCATTTTTTTTCCATTTTTTAATGCAACTTCAAGTGCTTTTTTTCTCTCTCTCGTGCATTTGTCCAACTGAAAAACCGAAGTGTCTTATTAGACGGGCAGATGGTGGCCAGACCAATAATGTAAATGAGCACTGATCTGTCAGATCGTCGCTCGTTTGTTGAGCCATGTAATAGGCTCAGTAATTATTTAGCAAGGGCTGCATATATATTTTACCTCTCCACACTTCTCCTGCACCTGTAGGTTCAGAACGACCGCTCAGCCAATCACTCTACAATGTTAATGCTGCGGCTTCTTCATCTTCAGGGTTAATGGGGGGTCCCAGAAGTCGCTCCCTGTGATCATGTGATTACATTCACATACAAATGTTAGGTTTACTTTTAAAAACAGATTAAGGTTATGTTCACACACACACACAGTATTTTACAACCAAAACCTGGAGTGGATTGAAAGCACTGAAAAACTATGTTCACACGTTAAAACAACGGCCATTATCCTGTGCATTGGGGAAAAAGTTGTTTTTTTCCCCCGGACAAAAGCACGTAGTATACATGTAGGCGGCCTTTTCCAAAAAAGCCTGAACTTGTTTGGTTTAAAACACTGCTGACTGTACTTGTAGCACTGGAAAAGTTTGATGTTAAAAAAAAAACAAAAAAAAAAAACAAGAAGTAGTATGTACAACATGTTTCAGAAGTGGTCGTGATTATATGGCATTGGTAAAAAATAAATATAATATAAAATAGTATATATTGTATTCTATCCCAGGTTCAATATTCGATCAGAGTATACATTGTAACACAATTTTGGAGAGAAAAAAAACTTTGATCAAAGTATTTTGTGAGCGATACCTTTATCGGGCAACAAAAAACTGTTTGAATTTTGAGCTTTCCGGATTTAAAAGATCCTTTATCAGACAAGATCATTTGTAAATCTGCCTGATGAAGGGATCTTTTGAATCTCGAAAGTTCACAATTAGAACCAATTTTCTGGTTATCACTCCTAAAATACTTTGCTCGAAAGGATTTACCATCGCATGGATTTTTCTGGTTATCACGATACCGTACTATGATGAGAGGAAGGGCAAATGCAAAAAGGTAACATTGCAAATTAATACAAAGTAAAGGAGGAGAGGACAACATGGAAGGAAGAGACAGCAAGAGGGAGAAAGGCAGCTATCCAAGAGAAGGCCAATAGCTGCTAACAAGCCGAAGGTTTGAGAGATGTTCTCAGGGAGGGACGGCAGCACAGGAAGCCCAGGGAAGACTCTCCAAGGATTGTGCAAAGCATGAAGATAAAGAGCGGGCTGTGTGGAGGAATGCTCTGTATGTCTGGTATTCCGGCCAGCACCCTCCCCTCTTCCTCTTTTCTCCCTACATGGTGCGTAGCAGAGCCCAGCCGCTTCCTACCGCCTCATACTGCTCCGCGCTGCTACTGCTGCTGTCTCTATTTACTGGAAATTTACTGAAACTCTCTAGGAAATGATTACTGAAATGCAGACGCCTAAACACCGCCGCGTCATCTTTCCCAGGAACGACTCATACTGTACACAGTGATAACAAAACAGGTGCAAAATGACAGACGTGTTAAATACTGCAATCATTAACCGGGGGTGTGATGGCACGAGGCCGATCGATCACACAGGGCACGCTCACATATATACTGTACGGTGCAGGTTCACGGTTATTGCAGTTTGGCTGCAGTAATAATTGACTAGAAGGAGCGGACGTTACAGCGATGAGGATTACAGAAGCAAGGCCCCAATCCAGCAGACCCTCAGCCAGTTATAGAACACCCAGGCCAGCCGCTGATAACCAGATCCTAAAGCGTCTCAAATCTAAAAAGGAGGGGAAACTAAGGAACAAGAGCTTTGGCTATAATATATATATATATGCACACAAAGTGGTGCCTTGGATTACGAGTATAATCCGTTGCCATAAGAATTTTCCCATAAGAAATAACAGATCTGCAGACAATTGGTTCCACACCCCAAATATAATGATTATTATTCTTAACAACATGTAGAAGGGATGAAAAAAACATTCAGAAACAGCAGAATCTGTGATATATAAGTTACTGTACAGTATAGCAGCATGTGGTGTATAATGTATAGTAACTGTATAACCCTGATAACACAGCAGCTGGATATGTGATATATAAGTTACTGTACAGTATAGCAGCATGTGGTGTATAATGTATAGTAACTGTATAACCCTGATAACACAGCAGCAGCTGGATATGTGATATATAAGTTACTGTACAGTATAGCAGCATGTGGTATATAATGTATAGTAACTGTATAACCCTGATAACACAGCAGCTGGATATGTGATATATAAGTTACTGTACAGTATAGCAGCATGTGGTGTATAATGTATAGTAACTGTATAACCCTGATAACACAGCAGCTGGATATGTGATATATAAGTTACTGTACAGTATAGCAATCAGCATGTGGTGTATAATGTATAGTAACTGTATAACCCTGATAACACAGCAGCAGCTTGTAGATACAGGATGGAACTGCAGATCCCCATAATGCAGTAGCGTAGTACAACAGGCTAGAATAGAGAAGCAGGGCTGCTGTCAGAGGTCTGTGTGGTCACATGACAGCAATGGGGAGGGGTGTGTTCAGCATGGACCAATCAGGAAGTGAGAATCTCAGCTGTGCAAGAGGACAGTGACAAACTTTACATACAGCAATTGAATGGCTGAGTGTAAGTGCAGGCACATTATAGCAGCAACGTGTATAGCTGAGTGTGAGTGCAGGCACATTATAGCAGCAGTGTGTATAGCTGAGTGTAAGTGCGGGCACATTATAGCAGGAATGGAGAGGATGGGAAACAATGGCTGATAAAGACTGCAGGGAGCATAAAGGAATGAGCAGGGCAGATCTGGGCGCATACATGCAGCACTCTGTCCGGGGAGAGAGGGGTCACATATAGGAAGATATTACCTCTACAGTCCTGTCCCCTGATGTAAGCCCCAGCCTTAAGTGGATCTGCTATAATGATTTGGAAGGTGAGAGAGACTTCCTGGGTCAGAGTACAGGGCTGTAGACCCCGCCCCTCCCCCACTCGCCCTCCCACCCAGTACAGGGAGCTCTTGGAGTAACACCAAAGCAATGCTCTTACTCCAAGTCACAATTTTGAAAAACTGATCTCTTCTTGCAAAATGCTCTTAATCCAAATTACTCAAACGCTTATTTTTTTTTTTTAACATAAAAAAAAATGTGGCTGGCAATGTTTTGTGTATTTATACTTGCACAGTGCTCTTCCGGCAGCTCCATAGGAATGAATAGAGCCACGGGTCATGTGCGGTTCCCGTGGCTCTATTCATAATAAAGAAGCCGGGGGCAAAGCGATAGAGATCCCCAGGGACACACAGGGGGAAGAAGAAAAACACACACGAATACCCCTTTGTAACAGCCACAGATACTATGTACGTATGTGCGCTGAGAATTCAGTGGTACACGTGTGAGAGGTGCATACAGAGAAGTAAAATTATGGTCCTATAGCCAAACACAGAGGTAGTTTCTAGTGAACTATAGGTTTCCAAAGAAACCTAAAAAAATTGTTAAAAAAGGAACTGACTGCTATCACAATACCGTTGGCTAAATCTTCTAAAATTGTGTTAAAAAAAAAAAAATTATATATATATATATAGTTTTATAACATTTCACAGTTTCGACTTGCGCAGCTCGCAAGTAAAAAATAAATTGTACGCAGTACAGAATACAGTGTAAGGCCATGTTCACACAGAATTTCCGTTTTTTTTTTTTGTTTGTTTCTTAACCAAAACCAGGGGTGGATATCAGCTTCTCATTGATCATTTGATCGTTGCTGCGTTTACATGAAGAGATTGTTGTTCGAACGATATAATTGCCATGATAATGGTTCTGTGTAATAAACTTTGCAGACCCTTGTATCTCCAGGGATACACAGTAGGGATGGGCCAAACCTGCCGAGGTTCGGGTTCGTATGAACCCGAACGCTCAGCAGCAGATTCCCGCTGTCTGTCCGCTACGTGGAGCGGGCGGATACAGCAGGAGGAACGCCTGGAAAACTGGGATACAGCCTATGGCTTTGGCTGTGTCCCAGTTTTCCAGGCGGTCCTCTCGCTGGATCCGCCCACTCCACGTAGTTCTCACTGCTATTATGTTAGTGTTAGATGCTAGTTTTTAAATTTAGGATACGGTTTAAATGTTCATGCTAATTAACAGACACAGCCCCATGGCTGTGTCAGTACACCAGCGCAAACTTTCAAACAATATCAGAGCCCCCAGCATCATAATTAATCGTGATGCAGGAAGCTCCGAGATCCAGTCCACAGAACATCATCCATGCTACCGACAGATTGCAGAGATCACGTGAATGCCAACTAAGGGTGGGTTCACACTACGGTATTCGCTCAAGTAAATTCCGGTGGATTCTGTCACTAGTACACGTGCCTTTCCGTCAGCTCCATAGACACCATTCTATGGGTGAGCCGATTCTGCTATAAGGGTGGGTTCACATTGAGGAATTCTCGCGGATAAACTCTGTGGAAATCCACCGGCTGTACGCGCTCACGGACGCGCGCTCTTCCGCCGGCTCCATAGACACCATTCTATGGGCAGGCTGATTCCGCATTCCGCCGAAAGAACTGACATGTCAGTTCAGCCCAGTGGCGGATTATAATGTGGGCGGTTCGGGCAGCCGCCCGGGGCCCGAGGCTCCGGGGGGGCCATGCCGCTCCGCCCACACCGCTGCGGTGACTCTTGTGACCGCAAGCATTGTTTTGCTTGCGGTCACAAGAGTCCGGCTCAGTCTGTCCCTGGCCCATGTGCGGCTGCCGGTGGAGTCCCGTCCTACCCCCCGGCAGCGCGCGCATCAGAGAGCTCCCCGTGCGCTTGTGGCTGTGACTTCCGGCGCACAGGGAGCTCTGTGATGCGCGGGCTGCCGGGGATAGGACGGGACTCCACCAGCAGCCACACATCAGCCGAGGGACAGACGGAGAGGCTCGACGGGGGAACGGACGGCAGGTGAGGTTTTTTTTTTTATGTTATCTGCTGTGCACAGGGCGGGGGGGGGGACCTCCCCTATCAGACCAGCGCCCTGCTCTCCTGACATCCTCTGTGCTGCTGTGACCCTGTGACCTCCCCTATAAGATCAGCATCCTCCTCTCCTGACATACTCTGTGCTGCTGTGACCTCCTCTATAGATCAGCACCCTCCTCCTTACGTCCTCTGTGCTGCTGTGACCTCCCCTATAAGATCAGCGCCCTCCTCTCCTGACATGCTCTGTGCTGCTGGGACCCTGCGACCTTCCTTACTGGGGGTAGCAGCAAGGGACCAAACATTATGTTTATTGGGTCCAGCAGGGAGGGGAGGCAGGCAGTGTTTATTGGGGACAGCGTGGGGGGGGGGGGGGGGGGGGGGGGGGGGAGTAGCGGATTATAATGTGGGCAGATTGACCGGGGGGGGCTTTTGGGGGGGCCCAGGTTGGGTGGACAGCCCGGGGATCAGCATGTGGTGTATAATGTATAGTAAGTGCATAAACCCCATAATACAGAAGTGTAGTACAATAGGTTAAAATACAGAAGCAGGGCTGCTGTCAGAGGTCACATGACAGCAATGGGGAAGGGTGTGATCAGCATGTACCAATCAGGAAGTGAGAATCACAGCTGTGCAGGAGGGCAGCAACAGAAACTTCATATACAGCAGTGTGAATGGCTGAGTGAGTGGAGACACATTATAGCAGCAGTGTATATAGCTGAGTATAAGTGCAGCCACTTTAAAGCAGCAATAGAGAGAATGGGAAACACAAGGGCTGATAGAGACTGCAGGGAGCATGGAGGAATGAGCAGGACAGATGTGGGAACAGTTATGCAGCACTCTGTCCGGGCAGAGAGAGGGTCACATATATGATGAGATTTCAGAGTACAGAGGTCAGAGTACAGTACCCTTAAAAGGATGGTGTCACAAAGCAAAGAAGGTAAAAGCTAAAAGATGTGTACCAAATACAAGTATGTGTACCACATGTAGCTTACAGGCCTGTTGCTTTGATTGCCTTTTTTTTTTAAACATAAGGCAAATCATTAGACACACACACACACACACACACACACACACACACACACACACACACACACACACACACACACAGAAGATTATATAATGAATGTAGACGAGGCGGAGCGCCAGCACTAAATAAGTAAAATCCTGCATGTATAATGTGCCGCCGGTCTGACCTAAAATAACCAAGTCTGATGTAGAAAATGCTTTACAGGCTTCATAAAACGTGATGCAGGGTTCTTTTTTAATGCTGGTGATTTGTAAACCCTACATAACGTATAGGAAGATGTGTGATACTATCAGCACAGGACAGTGGTTGGGGAAAATAGGGAAAAGGAGAAGGGTGACTTTTTTTCACATAGTAACCTACAAGAGGAAGAGGTACTGCCAATAACCAGCCTCATGCCATCCAGATCACCACATTCTATACGATCGATATACAGTGGTACCTTGGTTTAAGAGTAACTTGGATTGAGAGCGTTTTGGTTGAAAAGCTCACAGGTTTTTTAAAATTGTGACTTGGTGTAAGAGCATTGCTTTGGTGTAAGAGCCCCCTGTACTGGGTGGGAGTGGGTGAGGGGCATGGTCTGCATAGCGGGGTCTACAGCCCTGTACTCTGACCCAGGAAGTCTCCCTCACCTTCCAAATCACAGTAGATCTACTTCAGGCTGGGGCTTACATCAGGGGACAGGACTGTGGAGGTAATATCTTCATAACTGTAACCCCTCTCTCCCCGGACAGAGTGCTGCATGTATGTGCCCACATCTGCCCTGCTCATTCCTTCATACTCCCTGCAGTCTCTGTCCGCCTTTGTGTTTCCCATCCTCACTATTATAGGGATCATCAGTTCCATCCTGACTCTACAACCTGCTGCTGTATTACCAGGGTTATACAGTTACTGTACATTATACACCACATGCTGCTATACTGTACAGTAACTTATATATCACATATCCAGCTGCTGCTGTGTTATCAGGGTTATACAGTTACTATACATTATATACCACAGCTGCTGCTGTGTTATCAGGGTTATACAGTTACTATACATTATATACCACATGCTGCTATACTGTACAGTAACTTATATATCACATATCCAGCTGCTGCTGTGTTATCAGGGTTATACAGTTACTATACATTATACACCACATGCTGCTATACTGTACAGTAACTTATATATCACATATCCAGCTGCTGCTGTGTTATCAGGGTTATACAGTTACTATACACCACATGCTGCTATACTGTACAGTAACTTATATATCACATATCCAGCTGCTGTGTTATCAGGGTTATACAGTTACTATACATTATACCCCACATGCTGCTATACTGTACAGTAACTTATATATCACATATCCAGCTGCTGTGTTATCAGGGTTATACAGTTACTATACATTATATACCACATGCTGATTGCTATACTGTACAGTAACTTATATATCACATATTCTGCTGTTCCTAAATCTGTTTCATTTGTTTTACATGTTATTCAGAATAAAAAAAATCATTTTGGGGTGTGAAACCAATTGTCTGCATTTAAGAGATTTCTTATGGGAAGTTTTGATTTGGTTTAACAGTGTATTTGGTTTACAAGCGCCGTCCCGGAACAAATTATGCTCCTAATCCAAGGCACCACTGTGTGTATATATATATATTATATATATGGGTGTGGCAATAAAACAGAAGACAAAAAAGGGAAACATTAAACAATAAAAAAAAGTTAAAAACTCCAGCCAGAAGAGTTGGAGCATTCAAGGTGGAGCAAGTAACAAGGAGCCTGAAAAGCAAGCAGGAGTGAGTGCAGGTAACGGACTAGCCGGGCAGTGGAGCTGCCACAGACAGGGCTGCACAGCAGAGCTATACTGTGCATCCATTGTGCTGATTGGTTCCCTTTAACACGACCCACTGCATTATAATTCATTACGATGCAGTGAGCTCTCGGCAGGAGCACTGCGCTACTGAACTGACACGACTACGTCCCCCTCTACCCCCTGGGCCTCTGGCAGCGCATACCCAAACCCAACCCCCCCACCTCATGTGTCTCAGAACCTTTCCTGTTCTTCTCGCTCCGGAGCAGAGCTGTGCAGCACCAGAAGAAACCACAGGGACAGGGAGCTGATCACTGCAGCCGCTACCCCAGGGATCAGCCGCAGTGCTGCCGGTTCAGGTCAATATGTGCCGGCTCTGAGGGTGAAGTGGGATGTGGGTCAGGAGGCGCTGGTGTTGTCCGGGCTGGGGTAAAAGCAGTGGTATACCATACAGGTGTCTATCGAGGCATCCATGTTGCAATCCATCTCCGCACTATGACCTGTCCAATTTTTTCACGGCACGGATGGTATGAATGCACATATAGGAGTTACTAGGCCCTAAAACGGTCCACAGATCAGCGACCACAGGACACGCGGATAAGGCCTTATACTGGTTACATATACAGTGTCGTTTTACTAGCGAGAAGACGTGATTAAAGGAAACCAAGCCATTCAGTAAAATGGTAAGAGATCCTTTTTCTGGAGACACGTTCCTTCCATTGATGAAGTGCCAGACATAGGTTTTCTAGCTGAGCGCGAGCGGCTTCCATACCTTGCATTGATTATCAGCGGCAGAACTGACAGGGCTGTCTTACAAATCAATGCGCCAACAAGATTTCATTAGTCCTGCTCCGCAGCCGGATCGATGGGAACACAGCTTGTTGTTTTGTAAACAGATGCTTAAAAAGGTGAGATGAGGACAAATCCGCTATTTAGGTCACTGGGTAATTTTATTCTGCTCCATCTTTCAGAAAGCGCCTCTCTACAGAATAAGCATTAAACATTTAGAGACGCTCCGGAGTGGGAAGAGGACGGCTTGTCGGCACACTCCAATCCACCAGCATCCCAAGGATCAGCTAATGGCAGAACAAAGGGTCAATTGTAGAACATTCCCCGGAAGGGGGGGCAATAGATCGCAGCCACCCTGACCTGGCTGTTTAATGACAATGATAGAAATTGGCGTGTGTGTTTTCTTAACCCCTTAGTGACACCGCTTATTTCAGGCCTTAAAGGGATTGTATCGCCTACATTTTTGTTTTACCGTTTGGATCCAGATACTCAAAAACATTTTTTTTCCCTTATCTTTTTCTATTATTTTTTTGGTACATTATTATGGGGGCAGCTATTGTGCCTGAACGGTTTTAACAGTTGTATGTTTTACAGCAAGTGTTTAGTTGTAGTTTGTGTATGATGTCTTGTTTAGTTGGTGTAGAATTGAATATAGAAGGGTATATAGGTGTATTATATATAGTGGTTTATATAGTTTATTAATATGTTGTTAGCTAAAATTCTATATAGGTATATGGATTGTTTGTGTGGGCATGAACTGGTGTATACGTTATGATGTTTCATGTTGTTTTGTTCTGGTAAGATATGGTAGGTTTGTGTATTTAGAGTATTTAGAGTTTAGAGTTTTAATAATACAGCAAGTCTAATTCCGGTAGATAGATACTGTGACCACCCTTAGAGTGACTCTCTGCATAGGCTGGGTATGTAATCTCTTGTGCAATGGTCGTTCTACAGCGCAGAGGGGTGAGGAGCTATCGTTTTGCCTACTGGCGCCCCCTCTGGCTGTAATGTGGTAAAGATACAGAAGCCTTCTCCTTAATACATACAGAACAGGAAGTCTCTGCTTATTTCTAAGCCTAGTGGCCAGAATGAAAACTGCAGAATAAGAAGATATTTTTAAGAATGTAACTCAAAACATAGTCATTTTTGAATAAAATGTTTGATTCTGTGGACAAGATATTTTAGTTTAAAAGAAAAAGAAAAATTTGACAAAATTCCAAGAACCCTAACTCTTATCTGTCATTCAATGCAGCCATCTAAGGGCTATGTTCACACTATTATATATTTAAAATATAATAAAATAAAAAAATAATAAAATAATAAGCTGAATTTATCACAAAATAGCAAAAAGTTTGATTAAAGGTGCATGCACACATACAGGATCTGCAGCAGATTTGATGGAGCCGATTTGAAGTTGCAGATTCAAAGCAAATCTGCAGGATGCACAACACCATGAGAGGGGGGCTGCTAACTGCGGGAAACTGTTCTGCTGTGAACATGAAACTACAAGAAGTGCAAGAAGCCAATAGCAGAAGAATGTATATAGATAAATGTAGTCACAGGGAGAGACTAAGGTCACAGTCCACAAACAATAATACCCAGGTAGTCTCAGAGCCTATACCTGTAAGGGCCGTATTACAAGTGACGATTATCGTTAAAAAAAAAAAAAATTAGATTGTTCGGATTTGAACGATCTTTTCGTGTAATAGCAGCAAACGATTAAACGACCAACGACAAATCATTGGTCGTTTGATAGAATTCAAACCTATTTTTATAGTTCAGTGTAATAAGTCATAGCTGAAACATACGCAATAGAGACGACAAAACGACCACAAGAACGATCATAAGTAACAATGTTTCCATGTAATTGGGCGAAGAATTTTGGGTTGTTTTCCATAGCGGTCACCTGAGCTTGTTTATCGTTAGTCATTAAAAAAAATGGTGTTATAGCACCCTAGGTCAGTGACGGCTTGGTGTCCGCATACAGCCCCCACCCCAACGTACGTTTCAGCAACGCCTTTATCGAGGGTTATTTTATATATTTGGCCCCAATACTTATATTCCCAACACAGTGTGTTCACACTTTGTAAAACAGTTCCTGACATGGACAGATGTGGCAGCAGAGAGCAATTTTCACCAGAGTACCGCTTAAAAAGAGTATTTCAGAAGACCCTTTCAACCAATAGCGGTTAGGACACGGATATAACAGATTCACTGATATTCTCTGGTTACGCTATTGAGAATAATCATAGCGGGCTAGCCAATCACAACACACGCCATACACCGGCCAAAGTTAGAAGAGACGGCCACTCGTGACTACATGCCCTCCTCGATGCTCCGGGTCTATTCAGACAAGACTGTTCTGTAACTAGAGCGAAGCCGACAATATTTGTAGGTCAAAGTGTTCTACTGAAATTCCAGCTCTCATTTGCTGCATCTGCATTATTTACAGTCACAAAGAGAAGGTGAAAAACAAAAGCTGCCCCCCCCCCCCGGCCGCTAATCAGGGGAGAGCCGGATTAACAATGTACGCCATAGTGCAGGCATTCAGTATATTCTAACTATGCTGAATTATTTAGCCCTAAGCCACTCGTGCTTCAGCTGTAATACTGAGCTCCGTGCTGCGGGAGAGGCGGCTAGCTTCACAGTAACACAACACCGGCCGGCATGCACAAAGGTTATAGACGATAATACAAGAGCCAAGCTCACGTACAACGGTCTTGGCCTAAGGAGAGCAGTCATCTGTGTGCAACAACGGCATGCACAAAAGGTATAGACAATAATACAAGAGCCAAGCATCAACTGGGTGCAACACTGCCGTGTGTGCATGCGTCATGTGGAACACTTTTACATAGGGATATGTTCACACTGAGGAATTTCCTGCTCGAAATCTTCTTCAGCTCAGGCAGAATGTGGAAAGTCACAGCCCCAATGACTTCTATGGGATTTCTCGCGCGGAATTCGCCCCAAAGAACTGACACGTTAATCCTTTGGGCGGAAAGTGGATCTGCGGCAGAACATTTAGCGCGTAAATTCTGGCATCTGAACAGCAGAGCAGAAATCCCACTGAACACAATAGGACGTTGCGCAGTATATATCTTACAGGCAGAATTTCAAGCGAAATATGCGTAAAATTAAGCGTGGATTTCACTTGAAATTCCTCAGTGTGAACATCCCCTTAAAGTGGCCCTGCCAGCAGTGTAAGTAAGAACACAGCCAGAGAGGGAAAGTCATTAGGATTCGGGCTATACCTTTCTTAATCTCTATAGTCCTTTCCATGCCTTTTTGTTAATATATAAATGAGGCTCAAAAGTCCGGGGGGCGTACCCAGCACAGCCAGGCCCGCCCACCCCATTTGACTGACAGCCATTAAAAAGGATTTGGGCTGCAATTACCTGGGCGCTTGCTCTCTTTATAACTTCAGGGTATGTTTACAACATTGATTATCCCAAAGCCAGTTCATTCTTCAAGTGATATCTCCCCTTGGTGGGCAGTGCAGGTGGCCAGACGCCATGCATCACGCCGATTCCTGATCTCTCCCCTTACAAATACAAGTGTTGATTTGAAAATGGCTCATCCCAAGTAAATCACGATTTTAAGCCCTCACAGAAATATATTAAACTTGCTTAAAGGAGAAGTGCAGCAAAAATTTTTGTTAAAGTATTGTATTGCCCCCCAAAAGTTATACAATTCAATATACACTTTACGGGAAATGCTTATAAAAAGCTTTTTTTTCCCCTGCACTTACTACTGCATCAAGGCTTCACTTCCTGAACAACATGGTGACGTCACTTCCTGAACAACATGGTGATGTCACAACCCGACTCCCAGAGCTGTGCGGACTGTGGCTGCTGGAGAGGATGATGGCAGAGGGATGCTCAGTGTCCCTCCGTGTCCCCCTGCCATCATCCTCACCAGCAGCCACAGCCCGCACAGCTCTGGGAGTCGGGTTGTTACATCACCATGTTATCCAGGAAGTGACATCACCATGTTATCCAGGAAGTGACATCACCATGTTATCCAGGAAGTGACATCACCATGTTATCCAGGAAGTGAAGCCTTGATGCAGTAGTAAGTGCAGTGGAGTGCTGCACTGTGCAAATGGCTACTCAGCATGGTCACTGAGACCCCCATTTTGGTTATCGGTTACATCAAAGTGGCCAACAAGGAGCTTCCAGTTAGAAAAATGTCTCAGTAAGATTAATATAAGATAACAGAAACCTAGAAAAATACGTTTACAATAAAGTATTAGTCTGTATCTCTGTACTGTGCCCTGTGATGGCTTTGGGGGGGCACTAATAAAATATTGCTGTGGATCATATGCAGTGAAAAACACAAGTCACGGGTTCACACTGCAATCCGTTTGATCCACTTTTACATTGACTTTCCTTTTTTTGTGTTTTTGTGTATAATAAAAAGACTGATGTGTTTTGATCAGTTTTTAAATCCTTGGAAGTCAATGGAAAAACAGATCCCCCACAGACAAACAACTATCATTGTAATGTTAGAAGAGCCACACACCCCTAGTTCGAGCGAATCGCTGAATTACCGATGGTAAAGAAATGGTTTGTTTTTCGGGGTTCCTCCTTATTTGTGTAAATACCAGAACCTTGATGTACAGGTAATAGCCTTTCTGAAGTGCAGACTCATCATCATGTTTCCCTGGATAGAATGCGACTGATGAATATTCCCGGCCCCGCACCTCATTCTATGTGGGGTCGGAGACATGTAGTTTATGAAAGGTCATCTATGGTGGAAAGGTGAAGCAAAGACAATGAAGAGCCCAACTGGCGGGTGGACGGGAATGGTTGTGGGTTGCAAATAAATCATTTGCACCTATTGTAACAAGTGTCTATGTGAGTACGGAAGCAGGATCAGACCCAGGTCATGTGCTAGGGAAGGACCCCGACACATAGGTCAATCCCAACAATAAACGTACATGTAACACACCGAGTCTCACAGTGTCCACATGAGCTATATGTTGGGGGGGGGGGGGATATCTTCAGTGTATATGTTTAAATGAACCACAAAAACCGCTGAATGTGGTAAAAATGTGGTGCTAACACAATGTAAAAAGAGCCCGATTTAGGAGTACTCCACTCATACATAACTATTGATATGTCGCTGCCCATGGTGAGACTAACAATTCCTTCCATACTTGTTATTATCTATTCAATCTCCTTCCCCCAGTTCTCAGCTGCTGCTTTCTGCTAAAGACACAAAAATCTGTGTGCGAGCTTTTCTCTGTCTCCCCCTCCCTTCTGAGACAGCTGATGTAAACAGGTCCTTGGCTGGATTTATCTGCAACATTGTAACTTCTTTGTAATGCTGGGAGAGTTAATCTGAGGTCAAGTTGCTAATGAATTCACTGGGATTAATCCTCCTAGCATTACTAAGAATCTACAATGTTGCAGATACAGCTAGACAGATATCAGCAGTCTCAGAAAGGAGGGGGGAGACAGAAAAGCTCACACAGATTTTTGTGTCTTTAGCAGAAAGCAGCAGCTTAGAACTGGGGGGGGGGGGGGAAGGAGACTGAATAAAGAACAACAAGTATGGAAGGAATTGTTAGTCTCCCCATGGGCAGCAACATATCAAGAGTTACGTTTGAGGGGAGTACCCCTTTAACAAAAGGACGCCACTGTACTACTTCTGATCACATAGCACGACCACCACTAACTTTAGGAAGCTTCCCTTTAACAAAACGATCGTACCTCCCAGCATGCACCAGCATCTCTCCCCTCCAGATGAGAGATCAGAATTGGGAGGTTGGTGTAGAATCCCCCCTGGATGCAGACCCGTCACACCTACACAGTACTGACAGTTGGGGTCTGTTCACACGCACAGACTCGCTGCGTAAAACTCGCATCAAACTCGCATGAAAGTAGCTGCGTTTTTTTGTGGTGTTGAACTCGCCTGTGAAAATCAAAACTTGCATGTACAAATCACACCAAACACGCATATGTTACGTGTGAACAGACCCTTAAGAGGCGTATGAGGTGTATGAAGTAACAAACATGTACAAAATGGATCAGATGTACAAAAATCAGAAGCAGCAGAACAGAAGTCTCGTGCAGCATCGGGAGCCTTGGCATTCAGCGGAGACATCTGCCGTCGCACTCACATCAAACAGGAAAGTCTTATTTAGTCTTCTTGGTGTTTGCTGACATTTAGCACTATCACAGTACAAGCTCCTACAGACGGGCGGCAGGATTCGGGGACTTTACTTTCCCACAGAGCAAATAAAGAATAGGACGCGCAAACAAACGTTCACAGCAATACGGAGCATAAGCCGCTACTAGGACGGCTTCATTACCCACAGTGTGTAATACCGTCACACCAGTACGAGGACACTATAGACTGGTCATTGCTCTACTACCATCCATCATGTTAAACTAACTAAAGTACTCCAGCAAAAATCTCTTTCAAATCAAAGTTATATAGATTTGTATTTTACTTCTACTTAGAAGTTTGAAGTCTTCCCATACTTATCAGCTGCTGTATGTCCTGCAGGAAGTTGTGTATTCTCTCCAGGCTGACAGTGCTCTCTGCTGCCACCTCTGTCCATGTCAGGAACTGTCCAGAGCAGGAGAGGTTGTCTGATTCAATCTTTTTATGAATTTCACATAAAATAAAGAATTACAACAATATTACAGTTGCATTAAGATATTTGGGATATATCATAGATAAAACAAGTCAGAAACAACGTTAGTAGGAGAGGTTTTCTATGGGGATTTGCTGCTGCTCTGGACAGTTCCTGACATGGACAGAGGTGGCAGCAGAGAGCATTGTGTCAGACTGGAAAGACTAAGCCACTTCCTGCAGAACATACAGTAGCTGATAAGTATGGGAAGACTTTACATTAAAAGGGGTAGTGCAGCACTAAACAATTATTCACTAAATAACACACATTACAAAGTTATACAACTTTGCAACGTATGTTATGCTAGTGAATGGCCCCCTTCCCAGTGTTTCACCCCACCCACGCCAACCCCGGAAGTGTAGTGCCCTATACTTACCTGACGCATGTCGACCCCCGTCTGCCATCTTCCGACAATGATGTAATCTTCGGCGGCCAGCCGAACAGCTTCGACCGTCCCTCGTGCCGGCCCCCCTCTGTTGCGTCATCAGCTGCTCAGCCGTGATTAGCTGAGCACAATTATGCTCAGCTGAAAAATATCTGTCAAACCAATCTTTGGCCAGGTCATACAGTAGATACAGGTGAGAGACGTAAAATGCGACATCCTAAGGGGCACTTGTATAGTCGCCATCGCTTATAAAACCCATCAGTGGGCGCCATGTGGTGACAGTAGGTTAATGTGTGATAGGTTCCTCCACCTAGGGCGCCCATTGAGAATCATGGTGGAAACAGAGAAATCATCCTGACAACAGCGCATGGAAAAGACAACGAGAAACTAAGCTGTTTACCGATGTCGGTATCTACATAGACGGAACATAGGCCTCTATACAGCAACCTGCACTCTGCAGAAGAAACCGGACTAGTGCCAGAAACAGTTACATTGTATTTCTCAAAGTAATAAAAACAAAATGTAACTATATCAATGTCTCTTTAAAAGTTACCTCTCCTTATAGTTCTCAAGCCAGAGACACTGAGGTTTCCTCCTATTCACCAGGTAGAACTACAATTATCCAAAAATGTTACCGAGAGGCTGTATGCAAACCCAACTGCAGGAAAGGAGCACTGTATCAATCAAAACCGCGCAAGGAGCAGGTGCAGCAGACTTTTTTCCCCCCTTTATTAGGCTGGGTGTTTGTAAGGCTGGGTTCACACCACATCTTTGCAATCTGTTTTATTTCATCCGTTTGAAAAACGAATGTGTGTGATCAGTTTTTTTAAATGGACACAAAAATGATGTCCACTACGTTGTTGTGTATGTAAAAAAAAAAAAAAACTTGTTTTGATTAGTTTTTTTTTTATAATGGAATTCAATAGAAAAAGGGATCAAAACTGATGCACACACGCATCAGTTTTTCATAAAACTCGGATAAAAAAAACGGATTGCAAAAACAGTGTGAACCCAGCCTAATCAAGAAAAAAAATGGATGCAATTGTGTGCATCAGTTTTGATCAGTTTTTTTACATTGACTTCCATTAAAAGAAAAAAACGGGATTTAAAATGCATCCTTTTATTAGCGTACACAAAAATGCGGTTCACCATGCTTTTGTGTATGTTTTAAAAAAACAAAAAGGGCATTTTGATTTTTTATAATAGAAGTCAATGAAAAAAAAAACAGATCGAAGCAGATGCTCACTAGCGATGAGCGAATAGTGAAATATTCAAATATTTGATATTCGTATGAATATCTCCAGAATATTCAATCCCATTAAAGTCTCTAAGCATCAGCTAGGGTATGTTCACACTTTGGAATACACGCAGAAACTTCAAGCAGAGGCTGCACGGTGGGCTCCGCTTATAGTTACACCTGTCCCATTGACTCAATGCATTTCACGTTTCAGTTGTCTGGGCAGATGTTGGATTGAGCTCGAGTTAATGGGCCTGAGCGTGATACTTCCGTGTGTATTCGGTAGTGTGAACATACCCTTATGGTGAATCGATGTGTTATCCATCGATGTGTAATCCGGTGTGTAAAAAGGTGGACACTGCTGGAAAGTGATCTGTACAACAGGAAGGATCGGCTTAGCTTTAGGATAAACGGTCGGCATTAAAGCAGCAAGACTGCAGATTAGTCAGAATCTAGATAATAAAATGGAAAATTTGAAACATCCCTCAAATTTTTCAAAAATTAAATTATTCCAAAACAGACAACTGACAAATGTAAGGGCTTCCATGTCTGCACCCCCCGTATCTGCCTGTGCCGGTTACCACCTGTTCACCTATTCAATGTAACAGAAAGTGTAAAACATTTTTTAAAAGAAAAAAATAAAGTTGCGTGACTGTTAAAGGGGTTGTCCACAAACTTTTTTTTCTTTTTCAAATCAACTGGTTCCAGAAATTTGTAATGTACTTCTATTTAAAAAGAAATCTCCAGTCTTCCAGTACTTATCAGCTGCTGTACGTCCTGCAGGAAGTGGTGTATTCTCTCCAGTCCGACAGTGCTTTCTGCTGTCACCTCTGTCCATGTCAGGAACTGTCCAGAGCAGGAGAGGTTTTCTATGGGGATTTGCTGCTGCTCTGGACAGTTCCTGACATGGACAGAGGTGGCAGCAGAGAGCACTGTGTCAGACTGGAGAGAATACACCACTTTCTGCAAGACATACAGCAGCTGATAAGTCCTGGAAGACTGGATTTTTTTTTTTTTATAAAAGTGAATGACAAATCTCTGACACTAGTTGATTTGAAAGAAGAAGAAAAAATTTGGTGAACAACCCCTTTTGCAGGTTGCAAGTTGCAGAGAACTTCTACAAGTGATTGGTGTTCTACAATTGTATAGCAGGACTTGTAGGCCCCACATATTTTATGGCAAGCGTGTGCAGCCCCCACATAACCATGGGAAATAAAAATGGCCTCCGATCCCGTAAAGGATGCTGAAGTTTAGGGTACCAGCAGATACCATGGGATGATGAAATCAATAGGAACAAGGAAGCAGAGCAGTATACAAGGTATACACAGAGCAGAGCAGTATACAAGGCATTACCTGAGCAGTGCAGTATACAAGGTATACACAGTATACACCGAGCAGAAGCCAATGTTACATCTCATTCATAGAAAGCTGTAATAAAGCATCTCAGCACTCACCTCGCTCGGGTGTTCTCTCCCCGGACACTGGGCACTTACTGAAGGCTAAACCAGATCCAGAGTTCCAGGGGTTGTAAACCTGAAAGAGACCACAAGGTTTGAGAAGCCGGGGAGGGGGATGTGACATGTTGCGAGGCACTCATATCCTGCTTCCAAACCCTGACTCACCTCCCCTCCTCGTGCAATAGATCACTGCTTTGGGTAAACATTTCCAAATATGGAAAACAGGACCCACAAGCCTGTCAGATATCATCCTTCCCGCTTCCCCCTTTTTGGTACTTTGGGAGAAAATAACAAAAAAAAAAAAAAAAAAAAGGCAATATATGGAGACTGAATTCCACTGAGTATATGATTAACCCTGCGAGAGTAGACGCTGCCGGCTGCCCCTATCCTGACATTCCTGACATAACCCTGGAATATCAGCATCATGATGACCGGTCTTTACATGGAGAGCGCACATGTACTGTACCTGCAGCTCCCTGCTGATGCTGCCGTACCCACACCACATGCACCCCCTGCTGATGCTGCCGTACCCACACTACATGCACCCCCTGCTGATGCTGCCACCGTACCCACACCACATGCCCCCACGTTTATGCTGCGGTATCCACACTACATGTACCCCCTGCTGATGCTGCCGCTGTACCCACACTGCATGCACCCCCTGCTGATGCCGCCGTACCCACACTACATGCACCCCCTGCTGATGCTGCCGTACCCACACTACATGCACCCCCTGCTGATGCTGCTGTACCCACACTACATGCACCCCCTGCTGATGCTGCCACCGTACCCACACTACATGCACCCCCTGCTGATGCTGCTGTACCCACACTACATGCACCCCCTGCTGATGCTGCTGTACCCACACTACATGCACCCCCTGCTGATGCTGCTGTACCCACACTACATGCACCCCCAGGGCACACAGGTCAACAGGATTTCTCTGTATTAAATGATGCTTGCACTGTGTACTGAACAGTATGTTTGACTATACATTAACAAATGAGCATCACCTGGAATTTAAAACTAAACCATTTTTAATGTTTATTACAATTATCAAACATTACATACCTAAGCCTATAAAGGTCCCCACTCTTATACTTCTCCATTCTCCCCCATTGTCCTGCAGCCTGTCGCCCGTATTCCCTGCTCACACTTCTGGTCCGGCCTCTTCAGTGACAGCCTGCTCGACATATAGGACAGTGCCACAACCAGTGATTGGCTGAGCGAGCTGTCACTGAAGAGACTGGGCCCCAAGTGTGAGCAGGAAACACGGGCGACAGGCTGCAGGACAATGGGGGAGAATAGGAAAGAATAAACTTTATTTTCACTGTGTCATCAGCTGTCGGCCGGGCACCGCTACTCAGAGATGCACGTCTGGCAGACAACGATTTTAAATCAAGTTTAAGCGACAGCTATTATACGATGATCAGCTCTTCAGATCATTGTCTTTATTACACGGAGCTTCAATCACCCTGATTCAGCAGATCATCACTCTGTAATAGGGTCCTAAGGCCGGCACCTCTACTGGCTGGCAAGCTGACAGGGTCACAGAGTTCATCAGCGACATGACTTCAGATTAACCTATCCAGCATGCCTGCCAGGGACTTGTTTACATCTGCTGTCTCAGAAGGGAGGGGGAAGACGGAGAGAAAGGATCACATACAGATGTGTGTCTTCAGCAGAAAGCAGCAGCTGAGAGCTGGGGGAAGGAGACTGAATAGATAACAAGTATGGAAGGAATTGTTAGCCTCACCATGGGCAGCAACATATCAAAAGTTATGTTTGAGTGGAGTATCCCTTTAAGCAAAAATACTGAACCAAAAGAAAAAAAAAAAAAAAAAAAAGTTACTGTAAGTTAGTCTGTGGGACATACAACCAACCCCATAGAGTTCCTCCTCACCGTGACATTTTACACAACGCTTGCTAGCCAACCAACGTCCCTTTAGATTTATCAGTCGGCAGAACAAGAAAATAAAAAGGTCATAAAGAACAATGGACAAGATGTGTAATGTCATCAGTGTGCGGCTCTGACGTCCATACACTGTATAGCTCCACCATGTACGTGTATTATGTAACACCCCAACTAGACGCATCCACCAGCACGCAAGCTCCTCACCATCATGGGATCACTAGACTCGCTGCAGAAAGCGGCCAAATCTCAACTATGACAAGAATTCTAAGTATGCGGCCTAACATATAGTGTAAAAAAAAAAAAAAAAGCTTAAAAAACACCGAGAAAGAAAGGATCCGTCCCATATAGAGAATAGCAGAACACTTTCCCATGCCCGAGAGGGATTTTATTTATTTGAGGTTTTTTCCCACGACATCTCACTGTATGGGCCAATAAAGTCGGATCCAAACTATTGGGTACTAGTAAGGAAGTACTCCGATCTCCTCCAGTACATAGAATACATGGCTGGACTGGACTAGAGGTTCTGAGCTATGTCTAATAGAGGTGGGTTCCCATGGGTAAGTGACACCCTCCACGTCCGTATGCACAAATCGCTCATCTCGGATGCCCAAATTTACAGTACAAACACAGTGAATCGCTTTGTTAGCTCGGCAATCGGTTTATTAGCCGTCTGCTTTCGAAGTCTGTGCTGCTTCACTGCCGGAAAAGCTGGATCCAGTCCTGGCAGAAGTTTCCCAGGACTGGATCCAGCTTTTCCAAGCACCCAGGACGGAGCAGCACGCACTTCACTGGCAGCCAACTAAAAAAAACGATTGCAGAGCCAACGAAGCGATTACTGCGTTTGTGCTGTAAATTTGCTCATGTCTACTGGACATTTATCTTCCCCCTCTTAGTGTAAACCTTACAGCGGCACAAACGACTGCTCGGCCTTTCCCTTGCCAAGGCCCCGTGCACACATCAGGAAATCCTGAAAGAACCCTACGGATCACGAAATCTATTAGGCACAGATACCCTTCAGGTTTTTACCTGTTTTTTTTGTCCGTGCCGTAACATAGGTCCAGGCATTATAGAACATGACATGTCCGATTTTTGTTCAGAACTCTGGCACGTATGCCGGCCCTAGAACACTAAGAGCACCTGGGATTTCAGACTGCTCCAGGTTGTACATCTGGATACAACGCTAGACAGACCAGGTAAGTACGGCTGTGCGCCTTTATCGGTACACATCGCAAATCAGAAGCTCATGAAGTGAAATGCGCTGCCGAGTTTAACAGGGGACTGAGCCATTGGCTGCCCATCCTGTCACACACCCTCCTGGCTGGTGGCAGCATTATACCTCCGACCACAAGAGTCCGCTCCCTCCCCAGCACACGTGCAGAGTGAGAAGAGGAACGCAGCAGGTAAGTATGCCCTTTAATTTTGTTATACGTTTATAAATACTTACAGAATTGTATGTGTTTATTTTTAGGGGATTTATTTATAGTTTATGTTTATGAAGGGTCTGGATTACAAAAAATAAAGGGTTACCCCGTCAAAATCAACTGGTTTTAGAAAGTTATATAGATTTGTAATTCACTTCGAAAATCTCCAGTACTTATCAGCTGCTGTATGTCCTGCAGGAAGTGGTGTATTCTTTCCAGTCTGACACAGTGCTCTCTGCTGCCACCTCTGTCCATGTCAGGAACTATCTAGAGTAGTAGCAAATCCCCATATTAAAAAAAAAAAAAACACACACCACACATTCTTGCTCTGGACAGTTCCTGACATGGACAGAGGTGGCAGCAGAGAGCACTGTGTAGGACTGGAAAGAATACACCACTCCTTGCAGGACATACAGCAGCTGATAAGTACTGGAAGACTGGAGATTTTCAAATAGAAGTAAGTTACAAATCTATATAACTTTTTGAAATTAGTTTATTTGAAAGATATTTTTGCTGGAGTCCCCCTTTAATAACTGGCATACTTTTCTTCACATTTATAAGAGAAAACATTGAGTATAAAGTACATATGCCGATACAAAATAGTAAGTTATCTCCATCCATTGGTGAGAGTGTGAGTAATAGACAGAATTTATAGTCCAGGAATGTGTAACTGGGAGACACAATAGTGGCCATTAAATCCACCGCTATAAAAATTCAAATATCAGCCGCCGCACCAAGCAGGGAAACCGATGGAAATGGCTGCAAAATTGAAACCAACAGTGTGTAAGTTTCATGAAATTATACCCGAGAGGAGAAAGGCGCAGCGTCTCCACAGGATCCAAGGAGAAATCCCACGCGGCAGCCGGCGCCGACTGTCCAAACAAGCAATTTACAACCCAATTTCCATAAAGTAATGATCACAACAGAGAAAGTGTCAGAAAATTACGGGTTTGGTTAGAGAGTTTTAATAAACCATAGAAGCAAACATATTAATAAATACTGAAAAGGTGATTTCTGCCTGACCTGCCTGATCCAGTGTCTGGAGAGCAGAGAGTACAACGGACGGTTATTACCGCGACGGACGCGCCTGCATTACGCTCATCGGACTGACAGAAAACTGATATGGCTTAGATCAGGGATGGGGAACCCCAGGCCCTCCAGCTGTCCCCCCTCCTTGGCTTAGATGTTTTCATCTTGACGCAATACACAAAAACATCACCTGTAAGGGCCATATCAGACGGGCCAAGCCCAGCATACATGAGTGGTCGTTTACGTGGCCTGGTGGGGTGGGGGGGTTTGGATCTTGAATCTTTGCTGCACTATAGTGAGAGCCATGAGTCTGTTCTACAGACCGCCAATCCCATGCTGCTGTGCGACAACGCGCAGCATACACCACCGCCTCTCAAGTGATGCACAGGATAACGGTATGTGCACACTGAGGAATAGGTGAGAAATGGAATCCATGCTTAATTTTGGCTCAAAATTTCTCCCATAAAATATGAACAGAGCAAAGTCCCATTGTCTTCAATGGTATTTCCACTCTGTTGTTCACACGGCAGAATTTAGAAGCACAATTTTCTGCTGTGAATCCGCCCAAAGAATTAACATGTAGATTCTGCTAGAGAAATCCCATAGAAGTCAATGGTGCTGAATAGGTGAGGAATTTCAAGCAGAAAACTTTCCTCTTCAATTCCTTGGCTATTCCTCAGCGTGAGCCGACCCTAAGGGTATGTGCACACTTCGGAAAATAGACAGAAAATCTGTAGCGGAATCCACCGCTCGCAGATGGCTGAGGGCGCCACCTCCGCCCGAGTCAGACTCCATTCTATGCACGGGTGAATTCCGTTGTCTATCCAAAGAATGAACACGAATGAATGCGAGTGGCGGATTCTGCTACGGATTTTCCATCTACTTTCTGAAGTGTGCACATACCCTTAGGCCGTGCGCAGTTATAGTATAGATAGGTATAGCGGTTGCAGCTATGACTGGGCCCATAAACCAAAAGGGACCTAAAGGCCTCTCACCACATCACAGGGAGCTTACATATGGAGAAGGCTCCGGCAGCTGATGGACTTCCAATCTGTTACGTCTTAATTTTGCAGTTAAAAAGCACATTTCATAATCCCAGGCCATCAGCCCTTAATCACGGTTGTCGTATACCACATTAAGAATGGTTTAAAACCCCTTGGAGTGGGGTCACCTGACTCCTTAACTCCTCCCCTTTCTTTCAAATTAACTGGTTTCAGAAAGTTACATTGATTTATAAATTACTTTTATTTAAAAATCTCCAGTCTTCCAGTATTTATTAGCTGCTGTATGTCCTGCAGGAAGTGGTGTATTCTCTCCAGTCTCACACAGTGCTCTCTGCTGCCACCTCTGTCCATGTCAGGAACTGTCCAGAGCAGGAGAGGTTTTCTATGGGGATTTGCTGCTGCTCTGGACAGTTCCTGACATGGACAGAGGTGGCAGCAGAGAGCACTGTGTCAGACTGGAGAGAATACAGCACTTCATGCAGGGCATACAGCAGCTGATAAGTATTGGAAGACTGGAGATTTTTTTTAAACAGAAGTGAATTACAAATCTATATAACTGTCTGACACCAGTTGATTTGAAAGAAAAAAATATTTTCACCGGAGTACCCCTTTAACATTAATGCTGAACTAGAACCTCGTGAAACACTTTACCCAGAAAGCCTACACTACTGTAGTCCCCGTCACCTGACAATTCAACCTCATGGTCAACAGTTCACTCTGTAGGTCAGGAATATAAAGGCTAAATAAAATAAAAAATTATATATATATGTATATGTATCTCTTCTGCTAAAATTAGTGCAAAGCTACCACAACATAGCGGAAAGGAGGAAAGGCGCGTGGGCCCGGCACCAGCAGATGTTCACAGATATACCAGCTAAGGAGATTTTTATTTTTAAACCATCTGCATTTTATTAGAAGTAAAGATGTTAAACGGACGTTGTTGACCAACAGTTCCGCCTGGAATACAGCAGAGCCTGACAATCCCAACCCCAAATGAGGACAAAAAAAAACAAAAAAAAAAACTAGTCATGCAAAACACATGACTAAAATAGCGTGTCACACTTCTGCGTCATTATTATATGGGACACAAGTTGTAGGTAAGGTATTGTGTATCAGGAAAGAATGGGTTAATCAATTACTGGTGCCGGTCCTAGTGCCTGCAGCAGCTATAGGAGGAGGAGTCAGAAGAAAACAACAGTGATGCAGACAGGCGGCGGCGGAGAGCTGGAAGGCGTCTGATCACCGGGGGGGGGGGGGTTAAAATGAGAGAACTTTCTACCAGAGTACAGTATCAGGATGGGGAAACTGGGGTCTTATATTAACCCCTTAAGGACAGACTAAAATGGTCTTAACCCCTTAGCGACCCATGACGTATCTGGTACGTCATGGTGCCGCAGGGGGTGTTCAGAGCGGGGTCCCGCCGGGACCCCCCTCTGAACTGCACCGCTCCCAGCTGCAATCTGCCTCAGCAGTGCCTCTATTAGCCGGTGCGGGTCCAGTTGCCGCGCCGGCTAATTAAGCACTTCAATGCAGCTGTCAAACCTGGGAGATCCGCTCTTCTGCCCGTGCCGGGCCTCAGCGTTGCAATGACGCTGATCCCGGCTCGGCAATAGATTGCTGTGGCCTGCAGCAGGCCAAAGCAATCTATGACCGATCTAATGAGAGATCATTGCTGTACATATAATATATATCCCCCAGGGGGGCTTCTAGTTCAAGTAAAATAAGTGTTATTAATAAAAAAAAAAAATCCCCTCCCCTAATAAAAGTCCAAATCACCCCCCTTTTCCCATTTAATATAAACATGTTTGGTATTGCCGCGCACGTAATCGCCCGAACTATTAATCACATTCCTGATCTCGCACGGTAAATGGCGTAAGCGCCAAAGAATTCCAAAGTGCAAAATTGCGCATTTTTGGTCGCATCAAATCCAGAAAAAAAATGTAATAAAAAGCGATCAAAAAATCAAATATGTGCAATCAAGGTACCGATAGAAAGAACACATCATGGCGCAAAAAAAATGACACCTCACACAACCCCATAGACCAAAGGATAAAAGCGCTATAAGCCTGGGAATGGAGCGATTTTAGTTATATTTGTTAACAATGGTTTGAATTTTTTAAAAGCCATCAGATAGATAGAGAATATATATATATATATATATATATATATATATATATATATATATATATATATATATATATATATATTTTTATACATAAAAGTTATACATATACATCAATGTAATAGTAACGACTTGAGGAACATGAATAACAAGTCAGTTTTACCATAGGGCGAACAGTGTAAATGCAAAACTCCCCGAAATCAAAACAAATTCCTTTTTCTTTTTCAAATTTGACAGCGCAAATGGGATTTTTTTCCGATTTCGCAGCATATTTTATGAAAAAATAATGCCTGTCATTGCAAAGTACAATTGGCTTCACAAAAAATAAGGGCTCATGTGGGTCTCTAGGTGAAAAAAAATGCAAGCGCTATGGACTTTTAAACATAAAATGGAAAAAGCAAAAGCGCAAAAAATAAAATTGGCTTTGACCTTAAGGGGTTAAAGGGAACCTGTAAGCTGGGATGACGGCTCCGAGCCCACCTGACCCCTAGATACTTACCCTTTCCTGCAAGTCCCACTCCTGGACCCGGGACAGAGATCTTGCCGTTGGAAGCCGCGTGCGCTCAGCAGAGAAGAGTCCGATCCCCATAGAGAATGACGGCTCCAGTCATTCTCTATGGGCATCGGACTCATCTCAGGTAATTCACATACAGCGCGTGCTCACCTTCTGGTGCCGATATATTCGTCCAGGGATCGGGTCCAGGAGCGGGACTTGCAGGAAAGGGTAAGTATCCAGGGCTCCACCGGGGAGAGGGGATTGGGCAGGCTCGGCGCTGTCCTCCCAGGTGACAGGTCCTCTTTAAGGACTGCGCCAATTTTCAAATTTGTATTCGAGTTTTTTTCCTTCTTGTCTTCTAAGAGCCATAAAACGTTTTTATTTTTCCAGCTACAGGGCCATGTGAGGGCTTGTTGTTGCTTATATTGTTTTTTTCTATTGTTATTAACAGTAAAACTTTTTTTTTGCAAATAAGTGTGATTACGATGGCCGTATTGTGAGTCTTGTAGCGCTTTTATTTTATCACCTACGAGGCTGTACAGAGCGTCATTTCTTGCGTCATGATCTCTAGTTTTTATTAGAACCATATTTGTGTAGATGAGAGATATTGATCAATTTATATTAGTTTTTTACATATGAAATTTAAAAACAACAATCCTTGCTTTACCACTTTTTGTTCACGCCGTTCACTGTGCAGGAAGAATATTGTTTTATTTAAATAGATCGAACAATTACACATGCTAACACATATAATACTTTAATTATTTGTACGTGTTTTATTTATTAAAAAAAAAAAAAAAAAAGGGAAGGGGGGGTGATTTTGACTTTTATTGGGGGAGGGGCTATGGCACATTATATATTTATTTATTTATTTTTTTAAACACACTTTAGTACCCCTATGGGGACTATTACATAGGTACATTGGTTTCCATGCACTGATCTATGCTATGCCACAGAGGAAGGTAAGGGACCCCCGGCTGTCAGGCAGTGCGATCGGGACGCCTGCAGGCACGATGGTGGGCCTTGGTCAGTAAGTGACAGGATCTGCTCTCATCACTTACACTTAAAGGCCGCAGCATTTAAGGGATAATAGTGGGCGGCCATGGGGAGGAGGAGGAGACAGAAAGGCTCACACACAGATTTTTGTGTCTTCAGCAGAAAGCAGCAGCTGAGAACTGGGGGAAGGAGACTGAATAGATAATAACAAGTATGGAAGGAATTGTCAGTCGCACCATAGGCATCATAGCTTTTCATATGTTTGAGCAGAACACCCCTTTAAGTGTCACTATAAAGATAGTGGTTCAATGCGGCCATGGACCAATGTGAGTAATTTCTCTGTGTAATGTAGAATCTCATGAAAGAACAAAAAACCCAAGATATTATTATTACATGGATAGAAGACTCTGTACAAGTATGGGAACACCCAACAACATCACAAACAAAAGGTTTATGCGGGGTCAATAAACTGCAATGCCCTTACGGAGAGAACATGAGATACAGCCCAATTCTCCTTGGATGGCCGAGCAGGAGAGGATTATTTATAGTCCATTATTTGTGCGGTTCTGTGGAAACGTTTGCTCCCCGCGTTGAGGCGCACAACGCCGCTGCGCATCTCTCCAGGTGCCTATTAGCACATTATTAGTATCGGGGGATTCCACTGGAAGCAATGGGCCTCTCATGGCCAGGCTGTTTTGTACGCAGGTATTCCCTCACGCCCGCATTACCTCGGCTTGCTTAAGTTTTACTATTTAAGTTGCAACCAACCAAAGTACATTGCAGAGAAGTAATATATCACAGCAACAAGGCGGCTCAAAACGACGATTTCTGGGGGCTTTTTACCCTTCTGCTCGATACACAGAGGCTTGCTCAGCCAGGCGAATCTTTCGGTTAAATTGTACGGTTGCAGAAAGTTATATAGATTTGTGATTTACTTCCATTAAAAAGATCTCTAGTCTTCCACTACTTATCAGCTGCTGTATGCCCTGCAGGAAGCGGTGTCATCTCTCCATTGTGACACAGTGCTCTCTGTTGCCACCTCTGTCCATGTCAGGAACTGTCCAGAACAGCAGCTACTCTTCATTACCCCACACAAGTCTTGCTAGTGCAACACAACCTCCTGAAAAAGGAGTCTCGGAGCATGTGTTTTGGGGGAGGTTTGCTTTTTTTTTTTTTTTTTTTTATTGGGGGGGGGGGGCAAATGGATTTTGCACTTGCAAGTATTTTTATCTGATGCAAAGATTACTATATGTATATACTGACTTTGACCTGCGAGTACTGACTTGGCACTTTGAGTTTATAGCGGGTCAGGGTGCAATATCTATATAATAAAAATGAAAGCTTGTCTGTCTGTCCTTCTGTCTGTCTGTCCTTCTGTCTGTCTGTCCCAAATAGACTTCCAAACACCTGAACCATTTGACCCCAAATTTGGGCCACAGATACATTGGGTGCCCAGGAAGGTTATTGCGAAGGTTCCGTCCTTACCAGATGTACAGGAGGAGAGGGGGATTGGGAAGAGCAGCGCCCCATAGAGATGAATGGGAAAATCTCCTCACTGCACACAGAGGTGATATAATTAGCTGCAGCTGCCCAGCAGTTGGCAGTTGGAGCCTTAGCAACCAATAGGATTACTACTTTCACAGGGAGCTGGAATCTGATTGGTTGCTAGGGAAGCTGCCTCACAACATCCACAGAAATAACTGGTAGGCCCCCTACTCCATCTATACAGTACATGTATACAGGACCCCCTACTCCATCTATACAGTACAATACAGGACCCCCTACTTCATCTATACAGGTATACAGGGCAGTATTACCAGCTGCTGCTGCCCTAAGCACTAAACCTGAAGACACCCCATCCTCACTCACCAATTAGCATCAGGATAGGTAGGTAATAGCTTCAGACGTCACATTTAACACCGCCACACCAGACCTGACCAATACCGCCATACTGTGACTGGATAACACCGCTATACCAGACCTGACCAATACTGCCATACCCCTCCCTCGAAAAGACACCAGATTTTCTGAACGGGAGGGTACTGCCCCTCTCCAAGGTGCTACCCTAGGCACCAGACCATGGGTGCCTAATGGTAAATACGACCCTGCAGGTATACAGGACCCCAAAACTATACACTACAGGTGCACGGGACCTCCACTAACTATATAATAAAAGTATACAGGACCCCAAACTATACACTACAGGTATACAGGACCTCCACCAACTATATACCGCAAGTATACAGGACCCCAAACTATACACTACGGGTTTATAGAAACCCAAAACTATACACTACAGGTATACAGGACCTTCACTAACTCTATAATACAGGTATACAGCACCCCCCCCCGAACTCTAAACTACAGGTATACAGGACCCCAAAACTATACACTACAGGTATACAGGACCTCCACCAACTACAGGTATACAGGACCCCCAAACTATATACTACAGGTACACAAGACCTCCACCAACTATACACTACAGGTATCCAGGACCCTCAAACTATAAACTACAGGTATACAAAACCTCCACCAACTATACATTACAGGTATACAGCACCAACTATTTACTACAGGTATACAGGAACCACGAACTATACAGTACAGTATACAGGACCTTCACCAACTATACACTGCAGGTATACAGGACTTTCCAAACTATACAGTACAGGTATACAGCCCCCCCCCCCCCAACTACTCACTACAGGTATACAGGACTCCCCCAACTATAGGTATACTGCCCCCCCACCCCCCAACTATGCACTACAGATATGCAGGACCCCTAAAAATTATACACTGTAGGTATACAGAACCCCTCCAACTATGCACTACAGGTATACACTAATTCCACTGATGAAACAATACCTTTAGATTGGCCTCCTGGGCACCTTAGAACAAATCTAATTAACACACTGACACTTTATACCCGGGCAGCGTCGGGTACATTTTCTATCTATATATCTATTATTATTTTTATTTTTTTTTTGATATGTTAAAAGGGGTTGTTCACCAAGAATTTGTTTTCAAATCAATGGATGCCTGAAAGTGCCTCTGTAGTGAATCTGTAGTCTTTCAGTACTTATCAGCTGCTGTATGTCCTGCAGGAAGTGGTATATTATTTCCAGTCTGAAGTGTAGGAGAGGTTTTCTATGGGGATTTGCTGCGGCTCTGAAAAACGTTCCTGACTTGGACAGGGGTGGCAGCAGAGAGCACTGTGTCAGACTGGAGACAGTACACCATTTCCTGCAGGACATAAAGCAGCTGATAAGTACTGGAAGGCTGGAGATTTTTTTATTAGAAGTTAAATACAAATTTCTGGCAGTTGCTGGGACCGGTTGATTTGAAAGCAATTTTTTGATTAAACAAATCCTTAAACAAATCCTTACAAAAAAATATAAATAAAATAATTGCTGTATTGTAAGATTATAATGTAACGTATAATTGTAATGATTTTTCTTTTCACCAATAGTCACTTAGACGAGACCATAAATTGCTATGAAAAGTCAGTAATGCGATCGTATATTTGCTGTGAATGTTTGGAGTTGCGTTTGTATCGATATATCGTGAACGATTCGTAGTTAGATTTTTTTGCACAATAATTGGCCCTTGCAAAAAATAATTTATGATTAACCTAAAATCGTTCACCCTATTACACAGACTGACAGCAGTTCGTCACAATTGTTACTACGATCGATTACGCCATCTGATCCCAGCAAACAAAGGAACCGTGTGGAGTCACACTGAGCGATTAGCGACCGAATGCGGAATTACGGCAAACGATTACTAGTGATTTTGGGGTCAGCACTGAACGAACGATGTACGATTTCTTGTTGGATGTTTGATCATTGCTGCATTAACAAGAAATGATTATGGTTTCAATTCAAACGATATAACGATAATTTGCACGATAATCGTGCCACGTCATAGGGCTCTGAGGGCGTATTCAGACACTGCATATGTCCATATGATGGTAAGTGAGCGTGAAGCCCACCCGGCTCCCCTACCGCGTTCTCATATTCCACCATACAGATCAGAGACCGTATCCAGAAACGGAAGAAAGGGAGAAGAGCTCTATAAGAAAGTGTCAGGTACAATACAATATACCCTATAAACAGGTTGGTTTTCTCTGTATATAGAGAGTACTATGTGCCCCATGTATAACCATGGAAAATTCATGTTCATTCCAGAACAGTCTTATAGGGAGAGTTCTATACAATACGACGACTCCACGACATCGCAAGCGGGGGGGGGGGGCGGGGAACGAGTGAGAATGATCAGCTTCATTCCTAATAAATAACTACCTGGCTCAGACAAAGGGTTTCCTGGAGAAAGAAATCAAGATTCTCTTTGTATATCGGTACAGAACGCGGCCGTCACGTCACATTTTATACCTATTTATCCTGACAAGACGATGGCCTAATGTTCCCGAGCCGCTAGTGGCAGATGTGGCGATAGTTCTGATACATTGGGTCTCGCTTTATCAGTCTCCCCCTTTACTCCGCTCCGGTTTTCACAAGTCCTGTCTAAAAACGGATAAGCGGGCTTATTTAGATAAGGCCTACCTAACCGGGGAAGGATAATTTGGAGATAGGAGAAAGCACAAGACAGGAATTAAATAAGAGGAAGATTCACCGATAACCAGGACTATAAAAAAAAAAAAAAAAAAAGAAAGACAAGGAAGTTGGTGAAGAGAAGTTTACAGTTCCAGGACGTTGTACTTTCTGCATCCAGGCTCCATCATAGAAGAAAGAACACGGACACTTGTAAGGGATGGAGGAACGCCATGTACTGCAACAGCGCAAGATTTCTCTCATGTACTAGTAGGAATGCTGCGGTCCGATACAGAGAAAAGCACGGCCACATTCCTCCAAGACACGGACGGCTCTTGTACTGGCAGCCCTCAGCCAGATGCACATGTCGTCTCCAGGATCCTTCACAGATTCTTCTAATGGGAACCAGAACACAACAGTATGCGAGGAAATTCCTTCCATCTGGCCCAAAAAGAATCTGGGGATTGCCAGAAACTAACTTTCTGGCTAACAGGAAGAGGTAAATAAAAAGGTATGGGGGGGGGGGGGGGGGAATAAAATTTAAAGGCAGCGATTTAGCTGCAAACTTTCCTAGACAGAAATTCTGAATAGCAAATCCAGATCAAGTTAAGATATAGTGTGCTCCACCCACACCAGTGACAGGCACGGGGCAGCCATTTCCCCCGCTCCTCATCCAGCTCCTCCCTGGACAGGTATCACTGCAGGGGGCAGGCCCAGAGTAGCGTAGCTGCTGAGGACCAGCGACTTCAGACCCTCTCTTCTCAACATGCAGAGATGGGCTCGGGAGCCCTTCTCTGTGGGGACTCTCTTGATGGGATGTGGGTAACATCTACTGTGGATTTAGATTTTAAAAGTTTATCCCTTATACACAATCAGTGGGTGTCCAAACGATAGCCGCCCCCCCTTGGCACAATCGTACTGCCAGAGTAAGGGCCATGTGACACAGGACAATTATAAAAAAAATAAAATTGTTATATTGTTCGGATTTAAACAATAACCGTTTAGTGTAACTGCAGGCAACGATTAAACGACTAACGAGAAATCGTTGATCGCTCGTTGTAACAACACGACATTCCCGTAGGTTCCGTAGATGTAACAGTTCTGAAACGAACGATCAGCAAGGGCAGGACGTCCGCAAGAACGATGCCAAGTAACCATCGTCGCTCCATGTAAATGCATGAACAATTTCAGGTCGTTCGCCAAGGTGGTAGTTTAAAGGGGTTGTACACCAAAAAAATTTTTTCTTTCAAATCAACTGCTGCCATAAAGTGTCAGAGATTTGTAACTTACTTCTATTAAAAAATCTCAAGCCTTCCAGTACTTTGCTGCTGTATGCCCAGCAGGAAGTTGTATTATTTCCAGTCTGGAGAGCAGGAGAGGTTTTCTATGGGGATTTGCTGCTGCTCTGGACAGTTCCTGGACATGGACAGAGGAGGCAACAGAGAGCACTGGGTCAGACTGGAGAGAATACACCACTTCCTGCAGGACACACAGCAGCTGATAAGTACTGGAAGACTTAAGATTTTTTTAATAGAAGTGAATTACAAATCCCTGACACTTTATGGCACCAGTTGATTTGAAAGAAAAAAAAAAAAGTTGGTGAACAACCCCTTAAGAAGAAAAAATTGCTTAGTGTAATAGGTCCCCAAGTATCCGCAGCAATTCTGGCAAAAATCTGCACAAAGTTCCCTAGAATGTAAAACTTTGCAGAAAGCATCTATTATAAAACACTGGTATCTTGCAGTTCTTATTCTCACCACTGGGGCTAAAACTAAGCTGAAACTTCCTGTTGTGTCTGTGGTGATAAGAGGAGGCTGCTGTAAAGTGATCTGTACAGCATTGCAGCGTCATGTGACACCAGTAGATAGACACAATAGCAGCTCCCTATGGAATGACCCCTCCACAGGTCACAGAGCACGCTCAGTAATGTCTCACATTCATCTTAAGGGGGCAGACTGTCTATTGTCGTCTATGTCCATGAGTCTTACTGTAAAGCATGTCACTAAATGCTGTTAAGAAAAGTCCAGGCAATATGGCCGCCCCCACAACAATGTATAAAAAGTAAAATGATAAAAATTACAGTCCCTGCACCCAGAAAACATTTTATACGGATGCACACCAAAAACCCTAAACCAGGGGCAGAGAACATCAGGTCTCCAGTTGTTACAAAACTACAACTCTAATCATGCCTGGACAGTCAAAGCTAAAGCATGATAGGAGTTGTGGTTTTGCAGCAGCTGGAGAGCCGAGGTTCCCTATGCCTGCTCTAACCATTACCAGACTTTGTAGATTACCGTCCCTTCCATATGCACACACATATACATATATCCCTTATCATAGTAATATAGGAGCATAGCGACACGTCCTATCCGTATCAGCGGGAATCCTGCTGCCAAGACCCCCGACAATCGTTACGACCAAGGGGCAGAGAAGATCAGTAGTGTTGCCCCTTCATCTCCTCTCTGAGCTGCTATAACCAGCAGTCTACAGGATTATAATAGAAGCCTATGGAACTTCTAGCAATTCCCCCTGCCGGATGTATCATAGGCTTCTAGGATAACTGTATGGCGCTCACATACGCAGTGCAGCGTAGAGAAGATGGAGCATAGCGTGCGCTGCAGAGTGCAAAAGCCCCTTCATTCTAACAATAGGTGGGGGTCTCAGCACCCAGGCCTGACATGATACTGTGACATGCCAGAAATGTGATTTAAAGGGGAACTCCGGTGAAAATCTTTTCAAATCAACTGGCTTCAGAAAGTTCTATCAATTTGTAACTTACTTCTATTTAAAAATCTCCAGTCCTTATCAGCTGCTGTATGTCCTGCGGGAAGTGGTGTATTCTCTCCAGTCTGACACACTGCTCTCTGCTGCCACCTCTGTCCATGTCAGGAACTGTCCAGAACAGGAGAGGTTTTCTATGGGGATTTGCTGCTGCTCTGGACAGTTCCTGACATGGGCAGAGGTGGCAGCAGAGAGCACTGTGTCACACTGGAGAGACTACACGACGTCCTGCAGGACATACAGCAGCTGATAAGTACTGGAAGACTGTAGATTTCTATCCATATTACACTCACAGGTGTCCAGAAGCTGAGACAGGAGGTGCTGTTTGTCATGGAGGTCACTTCCTATTGTTCAGACCCCTCCTCCTAGCTCAGCTTCCTGGACAGGAAATAGAATAGAGATTTCTTATGTTTTAAGTAGACGCACAGCATTACAGAGAGTTATCCAGCTTTCCTAGGTTCCTAAAGCTACCTGTTCTCTAACCTCTGCTTATACCGAGGTGCCACAACTAAAAAGTTGGGAGACCACCATCATACTGACTACTATAAAAGATGCCGGGAGAGCTGGGTGCCCACCATCATACTGACAACAAGATGCTGGGAGAGCTGGGTGCCCGCCATCATACTGTGTACAAGATGCCGGGAAAGCTGGGTGCCCGCCATCATACTGACTACAAGATGCCGGGAAAGCTGGGTGCCCGCCATCATACTGACTACAAGATGCCGGGAAAGCTGGGTGCCCGCCATCATACTGACTACAAGATGCCGGGAAAGCTGGGTGCCCGCCATCATACTGACTACAAGATGCCGGGAAAGCTGGGTGCCCGCCATCATACTGACTACAAGATGCCGGGAAAGCTGGGTGCCCGCCATCATACTGACTACAAGATGCCGGGAAAGCTGGGTGCCCGCCATCATACTGACTACAAGATGCCGGGAAAGCTGGGTGCCCGCCATCATACTGACTACAAGATGCCGGGAAAGCTGGGTGCCCGCCATCATACTGACTACAAGATGCCGGGAAAGCTGGGTGCCCGCCATCATACTGACTACAAGATGCCGGGAAAGCTGGGTGACCAACATCATACTGTGTACAAGATGGCAGGAAAGCAGTCCATGGTGTATACAGATATACCTGGGCAGGGCAGGCTGTATACAGACATTCCTGGGCAGGGCAGGCTGTATACAGACATACCTGGGCAGGGCAGGCTGTATACAGATATACCTGGGCAGGGCAGGCTGTATACAGATATACCTGGGCAGGGCAGGCTGTATACAGATATACCTGGGCAGGGCAGGCTGTATACAGATATACCTGGGCAGGGCAGGCTGTATACAGATATACCTGGGCAGGGCAGGCTGTATACAGATATACCTGGGCAGGGCAGGCTGTATACAGATATACCTGGGCAGGGCAGGCTGTATACAGATATACCTGGGCAGGGCAGGCTGTATACAGATATACCTGGGCAGGGCAGGCTGTATACAGATATACCTGGGCAGGGTTCACCACATCCTGTGTCCTGTAGGGGTCGCTGCTCAGAGATTACTGTACATTCCTATACAAGTTGGCGCATGGCGAGCTGGGTAAGTTAGGGGCGGTCGGAGGGGCGGGGCTTCCTGGGACATACCCGGGACATTAATTTGCCGGGACTGTGTACTTCAAAACCGGGACAGTCCAGGCAAAAGCGACACTGCTGGCGGCCGTGCATCTAACGGAGAGCGATACTCACATGTGAGCCTGAAGGGGGTTACTATACAACTTCTCAGGGTCTCAGAGTCACGCCGGGACTGGGCGGCAGGCGGAAGTACACACTGGGGCTGCGTCGCCTTCAGAAATACCACCCCCTCAGGTCACATGACCAAGCTGCCACAGACGGCCCTGACTACAGCCGCCCCCCGGCATCATCCCGGCCCCGCCCCCTGCAATCCCGGGGACTCATTAACCCCTCTATAGCCGGCAGTCCGGCCTCATAGACCTGCACAGCCCGGAAGTGTATATGTGTGTGTGTGTGTATATATATATATATATATATATATATATATATATATACCGCACAGCCCGGAGATACAGCAGCCAGGAGGTGTAATACATGCACAGTGCCAGCAAGATGTAGGGGGAGATTGAACAAACATGCTGTAAAGTGAGACTGGCTCAGTCGCCCCCGGCAACCAATCAGATTCCACCTTTCATTTTCCATAGAGTCTGTGAGGAATGAAAGGTGGAATCTGATTGGTTGCTAGAGGCGACTGAGCCAGTCTCACTTTACACCATGTTTGATAAATCTCCCCCGTAGTGTATGTATATATATATATATATATATATATATATATATATACTGCACATCCCTGGAATGATGAGACAATAATGGACAAATACAGTGACAGAAATGCACAATAAGCTGCAGTGATATATAACACTCAGGACACAAAGACGCAGGCAAGTGTGAACAAGGCTCAAAATACCTAAAATATCAGTGAGAGGGAGCGCCTGGGTGTCAGAGAGGAGACACTGCATGGAATGACATAAGGATAAGGTAGAATATACTAGAAGAATAATCCAGCAATAAGTTATTGTAAATATATAAGTGAGGACCTAAAAATATATATGTGACAAGTATTAAAGTGTCGCGGTCATCATAGAGACGTCATAGAGATGTGAGAAGTTCTGAGTGGTCGCACCCGTACTGACCGGGAGATCGAGGCGGGAGGAGCAGCACGTCCACTGCGTCACATTATCAGTCGGACTCCATAGATTTACATTATAATCCTGACTGATCACGTGACACAGAGCCGGGAGAGGAGCGCGCTTAGCTTAGATCTAAAGGCTCAAACCCGGCGATCAAAACTTTTGACATGTCTCTATGATGTCTCTGGGATGTCTCTATGATGTCTCTGTGATGTCTCTATGATGTCTCTGGGATGTCTCTATGATGTCTCTGTGATGTCTCTATGATGTCTCTGGGATGTCTCTATGACATGTCTCTATGATGTCTCTGGGATGTCTCTATGATGTCTCTGTGATGTCTCTATGATGTCTCTGTGATGTCTCTGGGATGTCTCTATGACATGTCTCTGATGTCTCTGGAATGTCTCTATGACATGTCTCTATGATGTCTCTGTGATGTCTCTATGATGTCTCTGTGATGTCTCTATGATGTCTCTGATGTCTCTGTAATGTCTCTATGATGTCTCTATGATGATGTCTCTTTGAGGTCTCTATGACATGTCTAAAGTTTTCTTTGATGTCACTTTAAAAACACCTTCAGGCTATGTTCACACTACGTAAAAAACACGGCCGTATTTCATAACAGCGACCGCTGTTTGCGCAAATACGGCCGTTGTTATGAACTACGGCCGTGTTTTTTACGTAGTGTGAACCCGGCCTTACGCCCTATTTACACATCCTGTTCCTGTCCGCAATTGCGGATCCGCAGAAAAATAGGACCAATGTATTTCAATGGACCCATACACACATCCGTGTTGTGTACTGGGCTGCAATCCGTTCCGCCTAAAAAAAAGGACAAGCCCTAGTACGGACAGTAACTGACACCCAATACAACTCTATGGGGTCCGTATTTTTTTACGGATGCAATACGGACTGAATTTGCGTATTGTTACTGACTGAAATTTGCGGATTGGAAAAATATACTGACGTGTGAATAAGGCATTATGGAGAATACGTAATGTGATACATGAAAATGTAGCTAAAAATATTACAATATGGTAACTATCCATACCGTGATGTAATATGTAATAACTTGTGCAAAGCTAAAGTGCAATGCAAGTATAAAAAAGAGAGGTTATAAAAACCAGGGATGCTGGTATATATACAGTATATATATATAAAACTATAACAGGAAATTAAGAAGAGGAAATGAAATAGGATAATAATACAATACGACTATCATGGCTGAATATCACGTCAATTCTTCAGGCGGAAAGCAGATTCCGCCCATGGATACAATGGTGTCTATGGCACGTGCAGAGCCGCAAACAGGTGCGAGCTACGGAATCCGTCGGAAATTCTCCACTCAGGTTCCGTAGTGTGAACCCACCCTTACACTTGATTATGACCCACTAAGATGGACCAGACATGCTTAGTTCAGCTGCAATCCTCTCAGGACTGATTCCTCCAGGTTTTCTGCTGCCTGAGGCGAAACCTGAAATGCCCCCCCACACACACACACACCGGGTCATGCTTCAGAAAGGAGCGGTAGACGTGTGCACATGGAACTCCTCATGCTATGCTAAAACTGGGAGTGCAGCTGGCGTCCCGATGCCAATACAAACCTGTGTGAACATGGACTAATGTAAGAAGGCCGGATGGTTAATGGACTGCCATGAGATACGTTTATCTGCTTTACTCCTCACTTTAGCGTATTTTATTATGCACAAGATGGTGAAAATCTGTGGAATAGAAGACGTTAAATACTGAGGCAGCATCATTGTTAGTGTGTTTGTTTTATACATTGGATTCAAGAGGGAGGACAGGCTCCCGGCCAAACACACTGGAAGGAGATGAAGTGCAGTGTGGCTCTTGAGCAAGTTTGTCGGATAATTACCAACAGTCCTGGTTTTGCCGGGACTGTCCCGCTTTTGAGGAGACAGTCCCGGAAAAACCCATGTCCTGGGAAGCTCCGCCCCCACTGTAGGAAGCCCCGACCCCTGCGACTCCCCACGTTTTAGCTATAAGCACTAATGAGTGTTTATAGTTAACAGTGTACTGACACAGCAAGGAACCATAAGCTCCCACTGTGACAGCGTCGCTTGTGGCTGCAGGCAGCATCTGTCTCCAGCCACGAGGGGACGGTCTCTTCTTCCAGCAACCAGCACAAGTCAAGTATCTCATGCAGAGCAGGGAGAGGAGTCATTGAGGGACTAGAGGAATCATACAGGTGAGTATAGCTTTAGGGGATAGTGGTATGATGATGAAGGCTCAGGAGGAGGATGAAGGAGGTAGTAGTATTATGGTGGAGGTGCAAGACAGGTGGTAATAGTATGATGATAGAAGAGCAGGAGGATGAAGGAATTAATATGATGATGAAGGAGCAGGAGGATGAAGAGGGTAGTAGTATGATGATGTAGGGGCAGAAGGATGATGAAGGGGGTAGTAGTATGATGATGTAGGGGCAGAAGGATGGTGAAGGGCAGTAGCGGTCTTGGGCACCAAGCATCCCACGCAATTGCGTGGGGCCCCCGACATCCAGGGGGGCCCCGCTCTGGTGCCCAAGACCGCTGCGGCTAACTATGTGCGCACATAGTTACAGGCAGCAGCGGCACTGACAGGGCAGGAGCCATTGGCTCCCTCCCTGTCAGTGACTCTTGCGGCCGCAGGAAGTGTTTTCCCTGTGGTCACAAGAGGCCGCTCTGTGTCCCTGGTGCCGGCGCTCGAGGCGTCACTGGAGCGCCGGTGCCATGACAACGGGAGAGCGGCCTCTTGTGACCGCAGGGGAAACACTTCCCGCGGCCACAAGAGGGAAGAGAATAGACAAGAAGAGAAGAGGAGACGCCGGACCCAGGTGAGTAAAAATGTTTTTTTTTTTGTGTTATATACTATATAGGAGGTAGAGCACACAGTGGGGGCCTATATAAAACGGGAGGCGTGCACATGGGGGCTATATAAACGGGGGGAGCGCACGGGGGGCTATATAAACGGGAGCACACAGGGGGGCGCTACAAGTGGGGGAGCGCGCAGGGGGGCTATATAAACGGGAGCACACAGGGGGGCGCTACAAGTGGGGGAGCGCACGGGGGGCTATATAAACGGGAGCACACAGGGGGGCGCTACAAGTGGGGGAGCGCACGGGGGGCTATATAAACGGGAGCACACAGGGGGGCGCTACAAGTGGGGGAGCGCGCAGGGGGGCTATATAAACGGGGGAAGCACACAGTGGGGGGTCTATATAAACGGCGGAGTGCACAGGGGGCTGTATAAACGGGAGCACACAGAGGGGCTCTACCAGTGGGGGAGCGCACGGGGGGCTATATAAACGGGGGGAGCGCACAGGGGGACTATATAAACGGGAGCTCACAGGGGGCTATATACAAGTGGGGGAGCTCACAGGGGGGCTATATAAGGGGGGAGCACACAGGGGGGGCTATATACAAGTGGGGGAGCTCACAGGGAGGCTATATACAAGTGGGGGAGCACACAGGGGTTATATAAAACTGGTGGCAGCACACAGGGGGTATATACAACTGGGGACAGCATACGGGGGACTATATACTAGTGGGGGAGCACACAGTGGGTATATACAACTGGGGGGAGCACACAGGGGGTATATACAACTGGGGGGAGCACACGGGGTATATACGACTGGGAGCAGCACACAGGGGGTCTATATAGTATACTGGGGGAACACACAGGGGGTCTATATAGTATACTGGGGGAGCACACAGGGGGGCTATGTATAACTGGGGGATCACACAGGTCTATATATAACGGGGAGCACACAGGGGGGTCTATATACCACTGGGGACAGCACACAAGAGGTATATACTACTGGGGGCAGCACACAAGGGGTATTTACTACTGTCGGCAGCGCACAAGGGGTCTATATAACTGGGGGCAGCACACAGCGGTCTTTATTACATTGGGACTGCACAGAAGTGCCTATATGCCTTACTACTATACTGGGGCACAGAACATACCTAATTATTAAGTGGGGGCACAGGGACACCTTTAATCTGTGGGGGCACAAAGGGGCATAACTACTATATAGGGGAACAGGGGACCTAACTACTGTATGTGTTGATGCCTAAAATATTTCTCTGACAGATTCTGGAGGGAAGATTACCAGCCGGGAGAAGACTTCAAGGTGGCTCACGCTGGATGGAGAGAGAAAGAAAAAGAAGTAAAAGACGCTGATCAGAGAAGACGCCACCTGTGAGTGACTGGATGTAACTGCACTCTGTTATAGGGTCTGTAGTGATAGTGGTCATAGTGTGGCAGTATTATGTTATGGCATCATTGGTAAAATCTTCCTGTTTTGTTCAGAGCAGTTTTGAGGTGATATGTAATCTCTGTATGGTGGTAGAAGGGTTATAAGAGGACTACTGGGGGGGGGGGGGGCAGCGCATGTCGAGGGGGGGTGCATGGGGGGGCCCCAGACATGACTTCGCTTGGGGCCCCAGAAATGCCAAGACCGCCCCTGGTGAAGGGGATAGTAGTATGATGATGGAGGGGCAGGAGGATGAAGGAGGTAGTAGTATGATGAAGGGGGTAGTAGGAGGATGAAGGGGTAGTAGTATGGTAATGGAGGGGCAGGAGGATAAGGAGGGTAGTAGTATGATGATATGGGGTCCAGCTGCATCATATGGGCACAAACTACCAGTATATACAATGAGTCAGTAGAATGCTATCTCAGTGCCACAGCCTGTATGCTGCTCTGAGGTGGGGTTTGTAATATGCTGGGGACCTGACACTGAGATTTGTAATATACTGGGGACCTGACACTGGGGTGTGTAATATACTGGGGACCTAAAACTGGGGTGTGTAATATACTGGGGACATAATACTGGGTTGTGTAATATCTGGGGACTTGATACTGGAGTGTGTAATATCTGAGAACCTGATACTGGGGTGTGTAATATCTGGGAACCTGATATATGGGTATGTAGTATACTGGGGACCTGACACTGGGGTGTGTAATATGCTGCTCTGAGGTGGGGTGTGTAATATCTGGGGACCTGACACTGGGGTGTGTAATATACTGGGGATCTGACACTGGGATATGTAATATACTAGGGACCTGACACTGGGGTGTGTAATATACAGGGGATCTGACACTGGGTGTGTAATATATTAGAGACCTGATACTGGGGTTTGTAATATCTGGGGACCTTATACTGGGGTGTGTAATATACTGGGAATCTGATACTGGGGTGTGTAATATCTGGGGACCTGACCCTGGGGTGTGTAATATACTGGGGACCTGATACTGGGGTGTGAAATAAACTGGCGACCTGATACTGGGGTGTGTAATATACTGGGGACCTGATACTGGGGTATGTAATCTACTGGGAACCATGATACTGGGGTGTGTAATATACTGGGGACCTGATACTGGGGTGTGTAATATACTGGGGACCTGACCCTGGGGTGTGTAATATACTGGGGACCTGATACTGGGGTGTGAAATAAACTGGCGACCTGATACTGGGGTGTGTAATATACTGGGGACCTGATACTGGGGTGTGTAATATACTGGGGACCTGATACTGGGGTGTGTAATATACTGGGGACCTGATACTGGGGTGTGAAACGCTCCTTTTGTGTTGTTGTAACTGGAAAATTCTGGGGGGAAAAAACACTGGTGATAAACCACACCCCACAAACCACACCTATGATAGACCACACCCCACAAAGACCACACCCACAGTAAGCCACAGGCCTTGTCCGTGAAAAATGTTTTTTAAATGTTGGCAACCATGAGCAAAGGGGAAGATACAGCAGGATAAAATGTAGACATTAGATAGAATGCTGGATGCAGATAAGTACGAAGTGTGCTGGACAGATATGTTAGGGCTGCAGATTACCAGTATAGCAAGGGAAACATTATATAAAGTATAGATTACTAAATAACTGGTGGTGGTGGGGGCGGGGAATTGTTGTATATTACAGGGGGTATTCCAGTGAAATTTTTTTTTTAATCAACTTGTGTCAGAAAGTTCTATAGATGTGTAATTTACTTCTTTTTAAAAATCTCCAGTCTTCCAGTACTTATCAGCTGCTGTATGCCCTGCAGGAAATGGTGTATTCTTTCCAGTCTGACATAGCGCCTCATATCTCAGACCACATTGGTATCATATGGCCGGCTCCCTCTGTGACATCATCGGCATCTAGGCCTCACCCCTTTGCAGCCATTGTAATGGGGCGGGACCTAGGACTACAGGTCAGTCCATTGGGGCACCACAGCCTTTAAGCCCCACCCCTATGGCACTGTTCACCAACAATAACTTGCATTTTTAAGAGGAGAGACCACCATAAAATCCTTTATACGTAAGGTATAAGATGTCCAGAATATAAGATGCTGAGAACTCCTCATGGAAAGGGGGTGGGGGCAATATCACTTTAACCCTTCCCGTGCTGCCTATCCCTTCATGTTAACCCCTCCATAATGGTTTGGCCTTAACCATTCTGCACGTCCTCTCCTCTGGATCATTCACAGATCTATCAGCTCGGTTCCCGTAATCGGTTCCTTTTCCTGAATGGCCGATATCACGTACATAATAGTCACCGATAACGGTTGTCGGCTCCTCATACATAGCCGTCAGCGCGCCTTTTGAAAGTTGACGTCCTCCTCTATTGTAGATGTTTTTGACAAAACTTTTTAATACGTCAGTAACATTCTGTAAAGAATTTTCAGGAAAGTGTTACCATGGAAACCCGAGACAAATAAGAAGTTACACTTTCTTTCAGATTATTTTTATTTTATGAGTGTGAAGAAGTAGCTGAGCGCACTTATCCGCGGCTCGCAGGCCCTGTCAACAGAGATCATTAGTCAATCATCTTCTTCCCCGTCGCCCGTTACTGTAGCGCTCGCTCCGCAGAAAACATAGTGTACACGTCTAATGAGCCACCCAGCAATAAATCATTCCTTACCGTGCTCGGCCAAGTTACTCCTCCATTCCTCAACCTTGTCTTAATTATTTATCTCTTAGTGGGGCAGAGCCTTTAATTATTCGGCGATGCGGGGGGGGGGGGGGGGGGGGGATTAAATGGCGGCCTATGAATAATAAACGGCCGAGATAAAAAGCTACTTTGTGAACAGTGTTAATTTTGAGTGTTGTTATTTTCACACATTATATTCTGCATTGAACCTCTCCTATTATGTGATGGTCACAGATGAGAGTGTTAAATGACACATAACAACAGCTGCGGGACGGGCGCCGAGCGGCGGCTCATAACATATTAATGGCGTTGGGAACAGGCTATGTATCAAAGGGGGGAATAAAACCGTTACATGGAGGGCAAACAAAGTGACCGCATGAGCAGGCGTGTATGTCCTGCCGCGACAGTCAGGGGTGTCAAGAAACATTATACATGATAAGTAATTATAAAGATCACCTAATCAGTGTCTCTGAAATCACACTGGTAAGACTGGGTTCACACTATGGTTTTATCCTGTTTTTTCATGTTTTTGAAAAAAAAAAATGGATTGAAAAACAGATGCATTTTTCCAATGTAAAAAAAACTGATCAAAATACATCAGGTTCTTTTTCTTACCATACGAAAAAATAAGGTCGTTTTTCTGTGCGGTAAAAAAAACAAAAACGGATGCAATTTGATCTGTCTTTCTTTACAATAGAAAGTCAAAGGAAAAACAGAGCAGAACGGATCCACAAAAATGCATTTGTTTTTAAATCCATTTTTCCATACGTTTTTTTGCCTAAGGCTGGGTCCACACTACATTTAAAAAAAAAAAAATCTGTTTCTTTTTTAAATCCATCTTTACAAAAATCAGATATGCATCAGTGTGCGCCCACATCCGTATTTCCCGCTGTACAAAATCGAGCGTGCGGCCAGAGCAGGTTTTTGCAAGTTCTATTTAATGAATAGCCACCACAGAAGACTGACATGTCACCACTGGGGATCCCGGCTGGAGTGTATACTATGAGGGGATTTATATTAAGCCCCACCCAATTTTCACCGGTAGGATTCACTAAGAGGCGTACGCCTCTTAGTGAATTCGGCCAGCCAGGCGCCCAAATCTGCGCCCGACGTACCAAATCTACACATGCTTTCAGCAGGTGTAGATTTATGTCATGATTTGCGCCTGCGAGCAGATAAAGATTACCTTATCACACACCCCTAAGCTCCACCAGCCCGCCAATCGGGTGAGCTGGGAGTACGGGAGGAGTACGCCAGGGAGAAGAGGCGAATCTGCACTCCGGCTGGGATTCCATAGAAGGCAGCATTACGTAAGTTCCATAGTAATCACAGCAAATTGGCAACAACGGCCATGATTATTACGAAACTTACTTAGTGTGAACATAGCCTAAGACAGTAAATTACTGCATGTAAGGCTGGGTTCGCACTGGGTTTTAGCAACCTGTTTTTTCATCCTGTTTTTTTTTATGCAAAACGGATAAATACAGATGCATTTGTACGTGGTCAACCACATTTTTGTGGATGCTAAAAAAAACCTGATGCATTTTGATCCATTTTTTAAATCCTTTTTTATTTAATAATTGAAGTCAATGGAAAAAAACTGATCAGAACAGATGCACACAAATACACGTTTTTTTATCCGTTTTTTTTGGGTTTTTTTTGCATAAAGTGGATAAAAAAAACTGATTACTAAAGTGCGAACCCAGCCTAGGCGTATTTTCCAAACTAATAGCTCTTACTTTTTTTATCCCAATTTTTCTCTTCCTAACTGCACATTACAGAAAGCAAAGGCTGCTCCTCGCCATGCTGTGCGCTTTGATGTTTTAGGAAGATAATGTGCAATAAACGTTAGGTTTTAAAGCTCAGTCCGGTGCCTTGGGTCTTTGTTTTATCTGATTCTGCTGCGATCCAGAGGAGAATCACTTTCACAGTATAAAAGGAGTATAAAGTGTTTGTCTTTCTGTGTGTTTGTTGGATGCTTCTAATGGTTCCCAAGAAGCCAATCCATGCCCTTGTTTTGTTTAAGGTAAAATCGCTAGTTACACTATATACCAGGCTGGAAGAAAAGCATTTCGCCTGAAACGGCCGTCGTGCCGGGAGACATGCCTGCCCCCTGCACCATCCTCTCCCCGCTTGGATAATATTTATTGTCTAAACTTGCAGGCTTCTGCATCACAGCGGTGAGTGTCTGATCTATTTTCTTTCTGTAAACAATTTTATATAGTATATTGTGCAAAAAACTTTTCTTGTTGCAGTATAACAAAAAAACAAACAATACAAACCTTATACTGTATAGGTATAGAGCTGCACAAATTGTATTATTTTAGTACTATATCTTACTGGAATATCTATCCCCTCAGAATTACAAATTAGTTGTACCTTTTATGCTATTTTTTACTTTATTAATTTATTTAAAGGGATATTCCCTTCTCCATAACTATATCTAAAACACTAGGTAATTTAGAGTTGGGAAACTTTGTAATTGGTTCCTGTTACCTTTTAGCTCCGGCTCTCTGTGTCTGATGTATTGACAGCTTATTGTCTAGGTTCCTGTTATTAGCAGTGGCTTGACTAGGCTGATGATCACTCCCTGGCTCATGGCGAGCCAGCCACCTTATCTGTAGAAATCCATCACACTGACTGCTCCCAGCTCCACGGAGCTGTCCGAGTTGGTGTAGCTGAGCTAAGCACAGAATAGCAGAGCTCAGCACAGAACAGCAGAGCACAGGCCAGCAGCCATGATGCCAGCCCTAGTACTGCTGGTGAAGAGGACCAATCACAGTGGAGGAGTCTGCCCACCGAGGAAACCAGGAAGTGGAAGGTAAAAGGGGAGGTGGGAATAACCCCTAATATATATAATTTTTTTCTACTATAGATCATGATTCTTAGATCAGAATTTAGCTGCAGGACATTTCTATGACATGGCGTTTGTAGTCAATCTAATTATCCGGAGCTACAACAACATGGACACTTTCTTCCATAGACAGCACTGCTCTTGTCATCAGGTCAGGTGTGGTTTGCAATTAAGCTCCATTCACTTGAGTGGAACTGAGTTGCAAAACCTGCACCCAAACTGGAGACAAGAGCGGTGTTGTCTCTGGAAGAAAGTGGCCATGTTGTTGTAGCACCGGAGAACCTAATGGAAAAGTTATGCATACAGGCAAGATAGGAAATTTACGCCTTCTTCTGACCCTATCAAAAAGCAGTGCTTGGGCTGCTTCCCCTCTGTTCCTATGCAGGCAGTGACATTGAAGTGGTCGCTTCTGTTGGGATCCTGCTCCTCTACCTCTGTATATTTGGTTACATCAAATGAGCTGTGAGTGCCAGGAAAATGGGGGTAGGTTTGTAATAATGCTTCCCTATCTTCTACACTATTCCAATTAGTTGTTGAGCATGAAGTCTCGGCCTCCTAGGGCATGCATGCTCCGACTTTCAAAGATGTAAAGAGACACTATGTCCCTAATTGTTTGCTGCACCTAAACACTCCTCTATAAATTTGACATCTCTCTGTTGGAGCCTCTGCATGCTTCGCAGGTCTTCCTTGATTCCTGCCCGTGATTGCTGCTGTCAGTGTTCCTGCACAGTGATTGCTGCTGTCAGTGTTCCTGCACAGTGTTTGCTGCTCTTGGTTCCTGCACAGTGATTGCTGCTGTCAGTGTTCCTGCACAGTGTTTGCTGCTCTTGGTTCCTGCACAGTTATTGCTTCTTGTGGTTCCTGCACAGTGATGCACAGTGATTGCTGCTCGTGTTTCCTCCACAGTGATTGATTCTCGTGGTTCCTGCACAGTGATTGCTGCTCGTGGTTCCTGCACAGTGATTGCTGCTCGTGGTTCCTGCACAGTGATTGCTGCTCGTGGTTCCTGCACAGTGATTGCTGCTCGTGGTTCCTGCACAGTGATTGCTGCTCGTGGTTCCTGCACAGTGATTGATTCTCATGGTTCCTGCACAGTGATTGCTGTTTGTGGTTCCTGCACAGTGATTGCTGCTCGTGGTTCCTGCACAGTGATGCACAGTGATTGCTGGTAGTGGTTCCTGCACAGTATTTGGTTCTCGTGGTTCCTGCACAGTGATTGCTGCTTGTGGTTCCTGCACAGTGACTGCTGCTTGTGCTTTCTGCACAGTGATTGCTGCTCGTAGTACGAGCCCTGCTTCCAGCCGTGAAACCTTCTGGGGTCCTGCCTGTCACCCATGTGTCACCAGCTGCACCTCGCCTGCCTCCGCTAGCAAGCCAAGCCAGGGGTAGCGACCTGGGGGTAGTCTGCCGCAGCAAGTCTAACGCACTTAGACTCCTCTCCCTGGTGCAGCTTACGCCATCGCTAGCGGGGGTTCAGAGGATCCACAACTCCTGCCGTTACACCTACAAAATTTCTGGAGAAATAGAGCCCTGGTAATTTGATTGGAAGACCGTAGCGCAAACATTATGGAATATGATTTTCTCTCCAGGAAAATTTTTATTGATCCTGATGGAAGAAGCTAAAAATTTTTAACCCCCCCCCCCCCCCCATGGTGTCTATTACAAGCAGGCAAAAAAAAGAATTGAGCACATGCTTGGGAATGTGTGTACATGATATTCCCTAATGTACTGTACATGGATTTACAAGCCAAGATTCCTGAAAAGCTAACCTTCTCCTCCTCCTGGTGTCATCCTTCCTACATACAAGCACAGCCACAGATAGATGGTTCCTGGATAAAACTTACTGAACTGGATAAGATACAGAACGAGTCAGAAGTTCTTGTCTTGTCCGGTAATGGAATCTGCTGACTTTCTAGAGATTAAATGAAAAGAATGATTCTGTACTAGACGCAGGTGACATCCATAAATCTTCGTATCATGACTGCCAAACCGCCTTGTCAGGCAAACCTCTGAGATGTTCATTGGATTCCACATGCCTGAAACGTCTTCAGTCAGAGCCCGGAACACATTTAACAGATGTTTTATAATTAAGCAGCACTCCAGCCCTTCTCGTACATTCAGTATGACTTGACACACTTACAGAGTCACAACAAAAGGCAAGTTGACCTTGAATGCATAAGGTGTGAGCTAAAGGTCAGAACAATCTGCTGCTATCGGATGCAATTAAGCTATTGCAGGGAGTATTAGTAGTTCACAAAAAAAATTCCTTTCAGATCAACTGGTCCCAGCAAGAGCCAGAGATTTGTAATTTACTTCTATTAAAAAATCTCACGTTTTCCAGTACTTATCCGCTGCCATATGTCCTGCAGGACGTGGTGTATTCTCTCCAGTCTGACACAGTGCTCTCTGCTGCCATCTCTGTCCATCTCAGGAACTGTCCAGAGCAGTAACAAATCTCCATAGAAAACCTTTCCTGCTCTCCAGACTGGAAAGAATATCACTTCTTGCAGGACATACAGCAGCTGATAAGTACTGGAGGTCTTGAGATTTTTTAATAGAAGTAAATTACAAATCTTTATAACTTTCTGTTTCTGTGAACTAGCCCTTTAATACATTTACATTTCTGCAACTCGTTTGTGACATGCAATACTATTATCACTACTTTAAATACTAAAGACACTATACTTTAAAGAAGCACAGCACAATTGAAAAAAATTTCGGGACATATTCTAAAAATTTCATTGCAGCATCAAATCCCTTTAGAAAACCTCTCCTGCTCCGGACAGTTCCGTACTTGTACGCTGGTCTTGATAAATTCCCCATCTTACACTCTGTTTACTGCTCCACACCCATTACCCATTACACAAGACTTTCATATTATTTATAAATTAGATAATAAATATAGAATATAAGAAAAAAACACACACCAAACATTTAAAAAATATGTTCAAAGGGGTTGACGACTTAGTAAAGATTTTTCAGTGTACAGTATTAGTAAGTGTACTCAGTATATAAACTGACAGCAGCTCCCTGTGTACCTCATACAATTAAAATCAGACTCCCCTCCTCCAGATTGGGCTGCCCTGCTCTGTGGTGTTTCTGTCCATAAGATGGCCGACATGGAGGAGCATGTGACCATGCCCCGCCCCCTGTTTTCACAACTGAGCCTGTATATGTCTATGGAGGACATCATCACATGCTCCTCCATGTCGGCCATCTTATGGACAGAAACTCCACAGAGCACAACAGCACAGCCTGGAGGAGGAGAGTCTGATTTTAGCTCTATAAGGGTGCACAGGGAGCTGCTGTCAGTATATACAGTGAGTACACAGGGAGCTGCTGTCAGTATATACAGTGAGTACACAGGGAGCTGCTGTCAGTATATACAGTGAGTACAGGGAGCTGCTGTCAGTATATACAGTGAGTACACAGGAAGCTGCTGTCAGTATATACAGTGAGGACAGGGAGCTGCTGTCAGTATATACAGTGAGTACACAGGGAGCTGCTGTCAGTATATACAGTGAGTACAGGGAGCTGCTGTCAGTATATACAGTGAGTACAGGGAGCTGCTGTCAGTATATACAGTGAGTACACAGGGAGCCGCTGTCAGTATATACAGTGAGTACACAGGGAGCTGCTGTCAGTATATACAGTGAGTACAGGGAGCTGCTGTCAGTATATACAGTGAGTACAGGGAGCTGCTGTCAGTATATACAGTGAGTACACAGGGAGCTGCTGTCAGTATATACAGTGAGTACAGGGAGCTGCTGTCAGTATATACAGTGAGTACACTTACTTATACTGTACACCTAAAAATTTTACTATAAAGTGGCCAACCCCTTTAACAAATCCTAATTTGTACAATGTGTCGTCTTCTGGTTACACTTTCCTTTTATGTCTCTTCTAGGTGATTGTGCTCTTGGGACAAACCAAATCCATCTAAACTAGTCCACAATAGTGATGGGTAGTTCTGAATGATCTTTTCAAAATGAACTAATCTTCAAAGTGACCTAAATGATTTAGTTCACTTTCCTGGCAAAAATTTTTAAAAAATGAGCTACAGCCAGGGGACGACAGAAAGTAATAGAGAAGATCTGCTTCTAGTGACTTCTTATCAGTCTCCCAGAGTCAAAGATATAATAAACTATATGAACTCAATGAGCTGAACTTTTGAACTACTCTTTTAAATGAACTAAATCATAGTAAACGAATCCCCATAATGAACTAGATTTCCCATCACTAGTCTACAATTTACCTCCTCTCTGCATAGAGCGCTCCCTCTGGGGTCGGTGTGGACAGGGTCTATATCAACCTTGTTTTTGGGTCACTCTCCAGCACTTTCTTCACATCCTCACAAAGGAACAAGCTGCCAGTGAAATTTACAGAGCTTATTAAGAATTATTGCACATTTTCTAATCTTACACAATGAAACCAAAGAAGCAGCCAATAAAAGCACCACAGTAAGACTTTATTACTTCATTTTTTAAATAAATATATAAAAGTATAGTTTTTTTCATTTAAAGTGTCACTGTCGTTTATTTTTTTTTTGCAAAAATCAATAGTCCAGGCAATTTTAAGAAACTTTGTAATTGGGTTTATTAGACAAATATGCCATTATCTGCATTCCAAAAGACTTTACCCAGCCACCCTCCCTCCTCTCTCATTCACTGCTCATTATCAGGAAATATCGACTGTTTTACATCAGTCGGGCCCTGTGTAACCTATGGAGGGGGGAGGGGTGAGGAGGGAGATTAGTCACCAGCAGAGAACAAAGGATTACACAGCGGGACCTGTGTGAAAGCCGGTATTCAGAAGTCAGAGAGGTCAGTGACTTCAGAGGAGATAGCCCGGTGATGTACCTGTAAATTAACTCTTTGTTGTCCTGTTTTGGTGCCTCATCTCCCTCCACCCCTCCCCTCTCCATAGAGAACAATGAAGACAGGGGGGAGAGCTTCAAACTGTTTTTTCATGATACAAATTCATTTTTTGTCTAATAAACCCAAATACAAAGTTTCTTAAAATCACCTGTACTGTTGATTTCTGCAAATAAAAAATTTAACGACAGTGACACTTTTAGACATTTAGGCTAGGTTCACACACTGTATTTGTGCGGCTGTATTACGGGCGATAAATCATCGGCCGGATTTTTCCGGTTCATGCGTACGCTGGAAAGTATACGATATACGGTTGCACAGTGCACACTATGTAAAATGAACAAGACCATTGTTTGCGGCTGGAAATGCGGCCGTGGATTGACAGGCGGTCCGTACGGAGTACTTCAAAAATAGCCGGCAATGATGCCGAATGCCGATGCCTCTAATAGTTAATATATTTAATTAATAAAACACATTTTCTTTGTAATAAAGTCCCTTTCGTTGTTCAATAATTTAATTCTAACGAATCCATCATTGTGCAATTAAATATACTGTTAAAATAAATATATATATAAATAAATGTATATTTATATATATATATATTTATTTTTTTGACAGTATATTTAATTGCACAATGATGGATTTGTTTAAATTATTGAACAACGAAACTGATTTTATTTCAACGAAAATGTGTTTTATTAATTAAATATTAATTAGTACAGGAAGCTCTATAAGCCGTTAATTCATATGCTGGTAATAGAGCATTCTGTACTAATCATCACTTTACTTTAATGAAAACATCAAATGTTTCTTCTAATTATGTTATCACAATAGCATTATTAGAAGAAACATTTAGAATTATATGTGCGCTCAGCTGATTGGCTGATCGGCTCAGCGCACATATAATGAGCCGGTCCGCAGTACAGTGACTTCATTGTGCTGCGGACCAGCGAAGAGGACACATCGGGGTGAGTATAGAGATCTCCCCACCCCCTCCCCAGCACTGCACCCCTCCCAGCAAGGAAGGGGGGGTCACTTAACCCCTTCCTTGCTGGGATGGGTGCAGTCTAACATCAGTCTGGCCCCCAAGGGGTTAAGGGGGATGCAATACATCCTCCCTTAACCCCTTGGGGGCCAGACTGTAAGCAGCGATCTGTAAAGATGCTGCATACTGTAAGGAGCACAACACCGCTCACAATGATGGGTGTTGTGCTCCTGTTTGTGTGTTTTTTGTGTGTTTTTCCCTTTTTGTTTTTCAGATATCGGTATCCTGTGGATTACGTCGGATTCCGTGGACTACGTCGATGACCAGTGGTTGTTTGTTGTTTTTTTTTTTAAAAAAAAGGTCAAGGTGGGGTGTGGGGGTGTTTTTATTTGAATAAAAAAAATTTTTAACTTGTGTCTTGTCTTTATTTCTTTACTTTATAGACTTAGTAGTGGAAGCCGTCTAATAGACGGAATCCATTACTAAGTCGGGGCCTAGTGTTAGCCGGTATAAAATGGCTAACACTAACTCCCCATTATTACCCCAGTACCCAATGCCACCAGGGGTACTGGGAAGAGCCGGGTGCCAGTGGTCCCGGAGCATCAAAATAGGAGGGACCCTATGCACGTTTTTTTTTTTAAATAAATAAATAAATAATAAAAAAAAACGCATAGGGTCCCCCCTATTTTTATAACCAGCCGGGTTAAAAACCAAACGACAGCAGCCTGGTAACACCAGGGTGGAAAGAGCCATTGGTTTAGGCCCTCCCCAGCCTAAATCTTACCAGCCTGCTGCCGCCCGGTCCAGGAGCGCCAATTTTGACGCTCCGGGACCACTGGCACCCGGCTCTTCCCAGTACCCCTGGTGGCATTGGGTACTGGGGTAATAATGGGGGGTTAGTGTTAGCCATTTTATACCGGCTAACACTAGGCCCCGACTTAGTAATGGATTCCGTCTATTAGACGGCTTCCACTACTAAGTCTATAAAGTAAAGAAATAAAGACAAGACACAAGTTTAAATTTTTTTTTTATTCAAATAAAAACACCCCTCATTGACCATTTTATTAAAAAAACACACCAAACAACCACTAGTCATCGACGTAATCCGACGTAATCCACAGGATACCGATATCTGAAAAACAAAAAGGGAGAAACACAAAAAACACACAAACAGGAGCACAACACCCATCATTGTGAGCGGTGTTGTGCTCCTTACAGTATGCAGCATCTTTACAGATCGCTGCTTACAGTCTGGCCCCCAAGGGGTTAAGGGAGGATGTATTGCATCTCGCTTAACCCCTTGGGGGCCAGACTGATGTCAGACTGCACCCATCCCAGCAAGGAAGGGGTTAAGTGACCCCCCTTCCTTGCTGGGAGGGGTGCAGTGCAGGGGAGGGGGTGGGGAGATCTCTATACTCACCCTGATGTTGTCTCTTCACTGGTCCGCAGCACAATGAAGTCACTGTGCTGCGGACCCGCTAATTATATGTGCGCTAAGCCGATCAGCCAATCAGCTGAGTGCACATATAATTCTAAATGTTTCTTCTAATAATGCTATTGTGATAACATAATTAGAAGAAACATTTGATGTTTTAATTAAAGTAAAGTGATGATTAGTACAGAAAGCTCTATTGCCGGCAATATGAATTAACGGCTTATGGAGCTTCCTGTACTAATTAATATTTATTAATAAAACACATTTTCGTTGAAATAAAATCAGTTTCGTTGTTCAATAATTTAATTTAAACGAATCCATCATTGTGCAATTAAATATACTGTCAAAAAAATAAATATATATAAATATACATTTATTTATATATATATTTATTTTAACAGTATATTTAATTGCAAAATGATGGATTCGTTTAAATTTAATTATTGAACAATGAAAGGGACTTTATTACAACGAAAATGTGTTTTATTATTTTAATAGATTAACCATGAGAGACATCGGCATTAGTGCAGAGGATCGCAAACCCCGGTAATAGCAATTCATGTAAACTGTTTCCCTGCTTTCCCAGATGCATCCAGAGGTGTTTCCATCACTTTCTGAAGATTTTATTTGTTATTTTTAGTTGAACCAGATTTCCAAGTAAATGACCGTATGTTTTCAGCCGCATGTCTATTTTTTCCCACGGCCGGAGTTTCATCCGCACATTTACAGCCGCATAAAAAATACAGCCGCACACATGCATAGTGTGAACCTACCCTAAATGTGTAATTTTTCTCGCCAGAACAGTATGCCTCAGCAGCTATCTTACTCCACATTGTATGAAAGTGTTCCTCCTGTAAAAAATAGAAACTTCTACAACAATATCTGTAAGGAGTTTGTGTGTTCTCCCTGTGTTTTTGTGTATTTCTTCTGGGTGTTCCAGTGTCTCCTGCATCCAGAGCATTCAGATAGGTGAATGTAGATTGTGAGCCCCAATGAGGACATGGACCATTGTGAGTTATGTAAAGCAGTGCTATATAACTAAAGAAATAGGGTTAAAGGGGTACTTCAGCGAAAATATTTTTCTTTCAGAAAGTAACATAGATTTGTGATTTTCTTCTTTTTAAAAATCTCCAGTCTTCCAGTACTTATCAGCTTCTGTATGTCCTGCGAAAAGTGGTGTTTTCTATCCAGTCTGACACAGTGCTCTCTGCTGCCACCTCTGTCCATGTCAGGATACAGTAGAGCCACATTTTGAATTGTCATATAAATTTATAGAACTTATGTGTAATTCATGTCTATATACCTATTGTACCCTGCAAAATTTGTTGTTGATATACATCCATATATATATTTCCCTTCATTATTATTACTATCCCTCACATTATTGTTAGTGGTAAGTATTGTCTCAGTCTCTCACTAAAAGAACAATGTGGAGATAACACATGTACCCCCCCCCCAACTGCATAAATAAATATAAAATACCATGTAAGAGTTATATAATGTTATTATACAGTGTTATCCTACACAATATATGGAATGAGGACAGTTTCCTTTTCTCCTTCTACAGTAACTAGAGAGCAGTATATATAATATAATAATATACTGACTGAGTGTTTAGCCCTGCCTGCCAATTTACATTACTGTGAGTTGTTCCTGAATTTACAGTGAATGCTAATAGGCAGTAAGTGCGGTCAAGATGTCATCTCATTAACCTTGTTCAAAAATACATTGGTGACATATGACTCTGACTTCTTGCACCTGAATGAAATTTGATCACATTTTCATGACACAGGAACATTTCTGTGAGTTAAAAATATTCCATCCAGCTTCTGTGTCTGTGGTGGCCGTGCTGCCTCCCATACACAGAGAGTATATGTATCTTCTGACATACACTACCGTTCAAAAGTTTGGGGTCACATTGAAATGTCCTTATTTTTGAAGGAAAAGCACTGTGCTTTTCAATAAAGATAACTTTAAAATAGTCCTAACTTTAATGAAATCC